>NW_025999853.1:13654633-13743444 GCF_001458135.2 Marmota marmota marmota | reverse complement strand
CCCCCCTTTGATATTAGCAGAGGCTTTGTTGGGGCCAACTGGGTGTTAACAGACATGGTCATTATTGTCACCAAAACAGCACCGGACAAGACAACATACAGAAGAAAAGATTAATGGCTCATGGTTTCAGAAGATTCCATCCATGGCTGACTGGCAGAAACATCATGGCAGAAGGGTACAGTAGAAGAAAGCCGATCAGCTCACTGCAGCTGAGAAGGATGGGGGAGGGAGAGGGAGAGAAGGAGAGAAAGGAAGACAGATACAGTCTCCAAGGCCATGTCTTCATTATGTACTTCTTCCAGGCATGCCTCACCATGCCTAATCACCATCCCATAGTAATTCAAATTATTAATACATCAAATGCTTTAATGCACTGGTGAGGCCAGAACTCTCCTGATCCAGTCATTCCCTAAAAGTCCCATCTCTGAACCTGGCCGTGTTGGGGTCCATGCTTTCAATGCATTAGATTTTGGAAGGACATTTTATATCCAAATCATAACAAGGTAGGAGAGTCATGAAATGAGCCTGTGAGGTCAATCTGGTTCTTTTGCACCTCTGATGCAGCCACCAGGTGTTCCCCATTGAGAATTCTGGTCCCTGGGGTGGGATGGGAGGCACATGGGTTAGAGCTGAGCTGTTCCTGTGGAGCCCAGTTTCCATCAAGCAACCCCCAGCTGACACCCAGATGTGATTGAGTAAGCCAAGGTCACCATTTCCCATGAGACTACAGGTTTGTGTCCTTAATGAGAATGCTGTGGTTCCTTTTTTCAGGGCCTGATTTTGACTCCATCTCTTATTCTGAGTAATAGGCTTAGGGCCCAGAAATCTGAATTTCTAAAAGTTTCCCCTGGTGATTCTGATATTCAGCTAGATTTGGAGGCCACTGATCTCATCTAATCCCCTTTTAGAGGGAAAAGCTAAGACCCAGAGAATAAAGTGACTTGCCCAAAGTCTCAATACATGGAAGGGTTAGTATTAGAATCCTTGACACTTTAATACTCTTTACTATATCATACTGTTCCCATAAAAAATTAACATGGTAGAATAAATTCTTCACATCTCCATAACTTAAGATGCTCTGGGAAGAGTGTTTCCACCCCATACTGATATCAACCCTTTGAAACCCGCTGATGAAAGGAAATATGCAGCAGAAAGAGTATATTGACTTTGGTTGTAATTGCATTGACTGTGCCAAATGACTCAGCTCCAGGTAAAAACGTGGTCAGTAGACCATGCGCTTTAGAGGGAATTTAAAGTACAGTATTCTTTTTCAACTTGGGAAAGTTTATGCGATTTCTAGGCAATTATTTCCTGTAAGAATAAAAGTATGAGTTACTCTTTCATCCTCTTCCTCTTGCTGAAGCTCCTCCTCATTAGTGGTCTCCTTCCTCTTGAGCTGCAGTAATACCCTCAAAGTACTGAATCTATTACAGCTGACGCTCGTCTTGCAGACCTGACAGAAATACAGATTGGCAAACTGAAATGTCTATCTCGATTCAGACTCAGAGTCTCAGATGCAGGGTAATATTCATTGAGCACCTGCTATGTGCCCAGTGCTATGCAAATTGCTTTCACATGCACTATTTCATTAAAAGCACAGGAATTGACAAGGAGTGGGTGGATATATGCAGACTGTGTAGAAAGAGAGAAAAGAGACACTCATGGCTTGAGGCCATTACTGCAAACGCTGTGACATCTCTCTATTTACCCACACTCTCCTCCTGTTCAATCTCTGTCAGTTGTGAAGCAGGGAAGACTCTCCTGGCCCCATTTCACCCTCTAGCCTAAACATCACCTTTCCCCTACTCTGTTGATTATTTCAGAGATGACTTAAAGTAGTAAAGCCAGACAAGATGCTAAATGTTTCTCGCCGGAACCAGGCAGGAACGGGGCTCTTTCATGGCCTAAGTCTCTGATTGCTGCCCATGTGGGTCAGTCCGGTGTCTCTCAGATCTTGCCATTTGCCCCTCCCCTGTACCATCTCTCCTATCCAGCTTTAAGAATGCCATAGTCCAAGATCTGAGGGGTGTCATTCCTGTATAGATTTCCCTGCTGAAAACCTTCCCTGAGCTTCCTTTGTTAGATTGCTGGTCTCCCGAAAACTACTCTGGATAATGCCTTCACTCATTCCTGACTCTCCTGCTTTTTCTTCTTGACCAGGACTATAGTGTGGGACTATGCACGCATGCACACCCCCCCACCCCCACACATGCCATGGTAATCTCTCAGGCCTTTCCTCAGGCTTTCTCCACTCCTCCAGGGAAGAGAGACTCTGACTCTATGTTCACATGGGTGTGATACAGTAGGGAGTGGTGAGGAGCATGACCAAGTGGAGAGGGCACACCAGGTCTAACAGACACTACGTGGCCCTTGTCACTGAAGGCCACCACGCTGTGGTGAGGCTTAATGTTGACATATCTTCTGAATTTTTAGAAGCAAGAATTTTATGTGAAATCTCTAGATTTTTCATGGTGTGGAAGTTAATTAAGAAAAAAACAAAACATTCTTTCTGCAGCAAATAAGACAAATTCTGCTCCGTGTCTTTTGCCTGTTCATCCCATGAATGAATGAAAGGGAACATTATAGCATCTTACACTTGGAAGTGAACTTGAATTCATATGGTCAAATTTTCTGCCCCAAACAATAATTCTTTCAATAGTAACTCTCACAGGTTAATAGGTATATTGATTCACTGCTACATTATAACAAATTTCCCCCAAATCCTGTGGTTTAAAACAATAACTATTTATTCTCATACCTGAATTTGCAGGTTGGCGAGGTCACTCTGCTTCACATGTCACAGCTTCCCCTTGGGATCTGTGGGCTAATCAGAATATTGTTCTAATAGATGTCAGAAATACAAGAGAGCATAGCCAACCATGCACACACCTTTCAGGAACAATTGGAAGTCTTACCTACTTCTTACCCACTTACCTTACATCTTACCCACTTCTGATTGGTCAAATAAAGTCACATGATTAGGCCCAAATTCAAGAGGCTAGTTCTATTCACTACCAGGCCATTACAAGAAGGCAGGTGGGGTGTGGGCTGAAGATCTCAGCCCGATTATTAATTCTGCTGTACTTGGTGCATGTTCTTAATGAAAAGCACATTTTCCTAGTTAGCCTGTAATTGAGAACTCCAACATTAGCTTTTACTAGATTTTATCTGTATTCATGCTTCTTGTAGAACATAGCAGCATGTTTCCTTAGAATGTCAAGGACACTTCCTAGCTCAACTGATTTGTCTCCCTGTTTGTTAGAACTGACACCTACACATGATAGCTACCATTTATTCAGCACCTACTAATTTTCAGATACTGTACCTGGTGTTTTATATATTGCTTCTAAACCTTGC
Source organism: Marmota marmota marmota (assembly GCF_001458135.2). Lineage (NCBI taxonomy): Eukaryota > Metazoa > Chordata > Mammalia > Rodentia > Sciuridae > Marmota > Marmota marmota. The sequence goes on along the minus strand of NW_025999853.1, from coordinate 13,740,087 downwards.
AACTAGCCCTCAAGGTAGGTATTATTAATTCTATTTATACTTGAGAAAAGTGAAAATCAGAGAGGTTAACGTACCCCAAATGACATCACTTGAAAATGGCAGAGCCTGATTCCAATCCATCTGTTTGACTCCAGGGCCCCTATACCACATATCAACAGTTTCACATGTTCTCTTCTTTTTTAAGAAGAGAAGGGTGGCTGTGCATGAATTTTAGAAAATCAGTCTACAATAGACCAAGAGTTGAGCACTCAGATGTTATGTGTCAAGTATGTGTGTTATGTGTTCTAGTTCCAGAATTCTCTGTACCCCGTAGGTGTTTAATTAAAGTTAATATTTCTAAATGAGTGCCTATGTTTTAAAGATTGTATTGCCTTATGAGTTATTTTTTTTCTGTGTTCCAGTTGCAATACTGTTCTTTCTAAACGTGTGCCAATTTTCAGTGTGTTGGCTCTTAGCTCCAAATTCAGTCCTTACTTTGTGTTCTGCAAGAATAAGTGGGACACTGAACATTTAGCTTTTATGCTGACCATGATGCTAACTTTTGCCAGTGGAAGGCATGGGAGGAATACTGTAGGTGGAGGGGGCTTCTCTTGGACTCTGGTGCACCATCTTTGCCTTCTCATTTCTGATGGGTTGTCCATCAGAGGTGCACAAGCGAGGTGGGGCTGCAGGTGGGGGTTGGATAGCTGGTAGTTTTTTTTTCTCCCAGTCATGTTCCCAGAACATGCAGTCCATTGGTCACCTGCAATCCCAGCTTCACCAGATGACCACTTTGCCATGGTCCTCCCTACAGAACACTGCCCACCTGAGGCCTCATGCCTGCAGCTGTGCCCCATGTAATTCAGTGTGCCCAGCCCCAACATGAACTAACCCACTCCCTGGAAGTTTGTTTCTGCTTGTTCTACAATCATAGGCCAACTCTGGCCGGGGGAACCCAGCAAACTTTCCAGATTTCTGTTGTTTCCAGTGAGTTCTGATCTCTAGCTATTGATCCCCTCTAGTATTGATCCCTTAGTGGTAAGGTAACCCTGAGAGTGTTCTTTATATCTTTGTGTTTACTGCCCTATCATAGCTTAATATTTCTTGATATCAAGCTTCCTTTGTTTAAATTGCCTTGTGATTTTTGTCTTCTGGTTAAATCCAGACTGATACATAGCTTGAGTCTAAACCCACCTCTCGGTAAATTGGATATTTTATTTTATTTTATTTATACATTATATTTGCTTCCTCTCCTACTAACGTGCTATTTGGTGCTTGAGAGATGCTTACTGAGGTGCCTTGAGACCACCTGCGGCCTGGACAGATGTGCGCTTGCAAAGCCCTTTAACTTGCAGACATTGTGTGAACGATACTGTTGCTTCTCAACATGCTATCTGTGGTAAACGACCATTTTAAAAAATTTAATTTCTAAATCTTTCATAAACCAGCACTTTTGTAAAACATCATAAAAATGAAGTGCTAAAAAAGGAAATTTTAAGAAGACATAAACATAACATCTCAATTTCTTTCTTGTTAGTATTAGTTTCAACAGACATATAATTACTCTATTAAACTGCTGTAAAAGTTTCTAAGTGTTCACCCTCAATGCCTGTACCTCTGTTGCTGTGGGCTGGTAACACGGTATGTGGACCACACCTTGAAGAACCCTTCTCTGAGCTCTTTCACCAAAGCTAGGAATCATACTGAGTCTATGCTCTGATTCTCAAATATAATCCTCTCATTGGACCCTGCTTGCATTTGAGGGGTTCACTTTACTCTTCTAGGACATGGTGACAGGACTCTTACCCCCGATCCCATCCACTTGCTTTCTCCATTCATCACATGCTCCTACTTGGGACCCCTTCCTTGTTTCCATCCTAGCTGATTGCAGTAATTTTGGTTTCTGTTTTATAACCAAAGTCCCTCTTCCAATTATCAGGAAATAGTAGCTGTGGCAATAAAGTGGCCCTCTATTTCCCTGGGCTCTAGGCCCTTGAATTCATAAACAGATGCAGGACCATTCTCCCTTGCCCACTCCATCCTCCATGTTTTCAGCTAAGAGCCAGAGGTAAGGGTCATTTGCATGTGTGACTTGTCTTGATAGCATGAGTTGCACCCCCAGGTAGAGCCAAAATCCATGTGTCAAATCTCGACTTCGGCTCACCAGCCAGGAAAATACAAATGGACTGGCGGTGACGTCCAGCACAAACACCATAATTGTAGCTTTGAATGTTGAAATGGAACTGGGCTATAGTGCCCAATCTCCCTGTCCTTCCATTCCAATGTGGGCTCAGCATCCGCTGCCTCTTAATTATTATCATTATACGAGTCTATCTAAAGCTGTATTTGTAAATTTCTTTGTAATCCAGAGTAATTCCACCGAATTTGTTTCCCCATCTTTTCTCTGGGTTTATGTCCTGCCTTCCCAGCTTAGTTTGTCAGCCAAAGACTTATTCTGTATTCTGCGCAGCTCATTCCATTGTTGGTGCTCACTAGATTGTAATAGAAACGCCATGCCACCGAACTGTGAGTCGAAGCTGTATTACAATGATACTGCCCCAATTTTACAGATGCTGCTCAGTGCCAGGGAGCTTTAATAAAATGCTCAAGGTCACAGAGCAAATCCAATGTAGAATCGGGGGTGGGACCAGCTGTTGTGAATCCGGAGCCCACATCTCTTTTCATTGTATCAGGCTGCCTCTCAAAACCACGAGAGATACTCTTATCAGTGTTGTTTGGTGGGTGTTCAGTTCACTGCAGTCGATATTGTCAAATGAAATCTTCAAATGCCAGAAGTATGCTGTCAGACACTCTTCACCTTTATGAACTCTAGCGTTATAAGCACCAGTAGCACAGATGAAACCAGGAAATCTATAGCCGCCGTTAATGCTGGTTGTTAAAAGGATGTCTGCTTGTAAGTTGTTCTTGGGTGACAATGATCATTGCTGGCATTCATTAAAACAGCAGTGACAAAAACAACAAAAACCACAACCCACTAGAAACAAAATCTAAGCTACCGGAAAGATGGCTCATGGCTCCTATACAGAACCCAGAAAACCATATTCTAAATGACCCAATAATTCAATTTAAAGTAATGGTGATGCTGAATATGTTTTTTTTTTTTTCCAAACTCTACTCTGAATCCTCCTCCCTTTTCTCCTTCCCTCCTTCCCAGGGTATTCTGACCACTTCTTGCCCTCCCTCCACTGGTTTCCAGTCAAGGACAGTTAAAATAGAAGTTTAGAGAGCTGGATTAAATCTGATTTAATGTAAATTGCCAGCATGTATCTGAGACGTTTAAAAATATTGTGTGTTTCCTCAGAGCAAACACTGTGATGGATATTTTACCTAACATCATCTAATTCTTATATCAGTGTTGCAAACTCAATTTTATTCTCTTCATTTTGTAGATGAGAAAACAGAATCTCAGAGAAGGTAACCCGTGATCTATGTGGTGAGTGACTGGGTTTCAAACTTGAGTCTTTCTGGCTTTAAACATTGTCTTCCTTGAGCTTCCCTTTTTAACTTTCCCTTTAAGAAACAGTAAGTTACATTAATTATTGATGGCAGTTAATTTATTCATCTTCAACACCGACTGTTGGTGCATGGTTATGTGAATTGGCAAAAAAGTACACAAATCCTAGACCAAAAGCAAACAATTTAGAACATTAAAAATGTACCCGTTAAAAATGGGTACATTGAAATCAGAGTTCCACCTCTGATTTATGGCTTATCAGCTTTGAACCAAAGTCAAAGGGAAATGATGTGAAAGAAATCACATCATTTGGGTAACTTGTTATTCTTCACTTTAACACTGACTTTTGAGGCATGAGAAGGAATATGGACTGGGGAGAATGAGATTTTCTCTGTGATATTTAGAAGTTTACTTTCTTTCTCAACCCCCAAATCCATGATATAGGGAACAACAAATTTATTTATTTATTTTACTAAATTAGTAAAAAAACAATTGGTAGAGCAGATTGTCCATGAGGTTGGTGGATGTTCATGATATCCATGGCTAATTTGAGGTACTGTAGGAATAAGCACGTATTTATTTAATATGTTTGGTTCCTTTTTTTTTTTTTTTTTGGTACCAGAGATTGAACCCAGGGGTATGTAACCACTGAGTCACATCCCCAACCCTTTTTTTTTTCTGTATTTTATTTAGGGACGGGATCTTGCTAAGTTGCTTAGGGCCTCACTAAGTTGCTGAGGTTGGCTTTGAAGTTGTGATCTTCCTGCTTGAGCCTCCCAAGCCACTGGGATTACTTGCATGTGCCCAGCTAGTTTTTTTTCTTTATTTCTAGGTCATTCCAAAGGCTTATTCATAGAATTTGTTGACATTTAATTCGTTCAGAATTGATAGGCAGCAGTTAATGGCTTCATTTTACAGGTGGCAAGACTGAGGCAGATGGGCACCTTTGAACACCTGCCAGGGGAAAGCAGTCGAGGAGGGGGAATGTCAATCAGAATCTGGAACTTGCGATTCTTCAGGTAGGTCAACTTAACAACACATTACACATTCAGGCATTGCCGGTATTCTTTTCATTGCAGCCATTTGAATTTCATAACAGATTTCTGAGTGAACTATATCAAAGTATCATTCCAAGAGTGTCTCGTAATTGAATGCCAACACAGAGCAAAGTACACTATGCTCAGTCAGCAATGAATATACAAGAAAGGGTGTTCTAAATGACATCAAGCAGGGTTTTAGCTCCTGTGAAGACCCCCAGGGAGATATGAGACATGATCCCACTTTCAAAAATACTCAAGGGTCTGATTTGAGAAACTAAATTTCGCTCTGACAAAGTAATGGCAGCACCAAGGAGGTGAGGTTGACAGAAATAACAAGGGGGTCAAGGGGCAGGGAGACTGACTGGAAGCTAGAGAGTCCATAAAAGACAGAGCTGTTGAATCTTGAAGGACAGATGTGTTTCAACAAGGACAAAAGGAGAACAAGAAAGAACATCGCTTGCAACTTTTGAGCCGTCCTTTCTAGTAGGCAACGTGCTTCCGTGGTCATCATGGGATTGATCCACACAGTCACTCAGCAAGAGGTGGCTTTATGATCCTCGGTTAACTACTGAGAAACCAGAAGCCCAGAGAAGTTAAATAGGCTTTCTAAGATGACACAGCTCATCAGAGGGAGAGCTTAGAGCCAAACCTGCATCTGATGTATGTTCTTGGTGCCAGATTCCTTTTGGGACAAAAACAATCAGAGGGGAGTTGATTTTTTTTTGTTTTAGACCAGGGGTAACGTATGGTGAAATGGGGTAGGGGAGCATTGGAGGCACAGGACATGGGATGAGCTGGGTCCTCCCACAGCCACAGAGGACCTGGGCTATCTGTCACATGTGCACCATGCTTGTGGCACTTGCTCCTTTCTGGCCTGAGCCCTCAACTCTGAGCTCCTGGAGGGCAGGGCTTCACCTTGCTGTCAGTCAGAAGCACACTGCTCCTGGAGGAGGTGCTGAGAACAATGTTTTGAATGGATGAATATGTAGCTGTGGCTTTGATCTTGGCACGGGGTTATGATAATTTGGTAAAAACAGTGGAATCAGAGCAAAGGCGAATCCAAGGGAAACGGTGAAGTAAGGGGAAGATTGTCAAGGAGCCCACAGAGACGTCTGAAACCCTGCCAGCATTCCATTTCCTCACCCAGATGTGGGGATACAATGGTGCTTTATGAGTATTGTGCATTAAATGAACACATGCATTTACACGTTTTATATTTCTATAACTAAATGGAAAAAAAAATTGAAAGGAGGAAAAAATGGATAATTTTGGTGACAACTTCAGTTTAATCAATGAGACTCATTCTAGTTTTTTTTTTTTTCCCTTTCCTCATTTTGAAGTAAGACCTTCTTAAAGAACAGTCCCATGCCAGAAATGGGGCGCTCAGTGGCAGAGGCGACAGGTCAATTTTAGGCATTGCTGGGAGCTCTGTAATGGCAGGTGAAGCATTGGAGCCACTTCTTTATCCTGGGAAGACCCTTGTTTCCTTTGCTGCTAGGCCTCATGTCCTGGGGATTTGACTGACTTCCCGTTCTTCTTTCAAGGGTCAGCCCCTGCATGATGGTAGAGGACTGTGCCTCACCCCCCAAAAAAATTTGGCAGCCAGATGATTCTTTTTCTCCATTATCCTCATTCATTTCCTCCAAAATAAAATTACAATGGCTTTCACTTAGAGATTTTACTGCTAACCTCTGTGAGATTGTAGATAAGGATTTGCGAATAGAGAATTACAAAGTGTGTGTAATAAAATTCTGTGAGTAATGGTCCCAAATCAGGATTTCTACTCCATTTCCTGGATGGTACTCAGAAGTCCTAGGAGGTTTTCTTAGAAGATTCTAAATGATGCATAAGTTCTTCATCCATACAACTAATCCTGGCTGTGTGCTTATGATGTATCAGGAAGTTCTCTAAATATATTACTGATATTACCTCATTTAAACCTCAAAACAGCTCTTCAGACATGTACACCATCCTCATTTTACAGATGAGGAAACTGAGGAATGGAAAATGTAAAGACTGCATCTCAGGTCACTTAACTGCTAAGTGGTAAAGCTAAAACTTAAAGCCAGGCAGCCAGATCTCAGAGCCCATGTCTACCTGTCTTTTAGAGTGTACATGGCTCAGACATGGCCCACAGAGGGCTGAGGCAGGAGCTGCTCCAGGTGTGTGGAATCTGGCTGTTTTCTGAGTCTTATGTTCCAAGGATGGACCACTTGGGCTCAGGTAGCATTCCTGTCTTTGGACATTCCTCTCCTGTGTTCTTGGTTGTTGTCCAACTGCATCAAAGATGCTCTCTTGACCTCTCTTCTGGCTAAAACCCAGAAACCCATGTCTTATCCTAGGCTCTCTCTGACATAGGAAATCCCTTCCCTATAAAGTTTTCACAGAATCTTCCCCTGGATTTAAAAATCATTCTGCATAGACTTCAAAATCTTCTCTCTTCTATCCTTTGTTGGCTTACTCATTAAACAAATTTTCATCAACTTTACTATGTCAGGGACATTGCTGAGACTCTGGGGGACATATGGATAAATAATTCATCAATCATGTTCTCCAAGGTATTCACAATCTTATGAGGTCCAGAGGCACAGAAACAAAGCCAGCTCACTATAGGAAAAGCTATGGAGGAGCTACAAACAAGCAGCCAAGGGAGCACATTTGGAGGCCAACTGTTGGGGACTCTGGAAGTTTGCCGTAGACGTTACTTTGGATGGGTAGATTTTTCTAGATTTACCAGAATGAAGGGAGGTCATTCCAAAGAAAGAAAAGAGTGCATGTGTAATTTGCTATGCCAGGAAATAATGAATGCAAAGTTTTAATTCAATGATTCATTTGCTCATCCCTAAATATTGATTGTGTTGCCTTTTTTGTGGAAAGCGTAGTACCAGATGGTGGCGATGTCATGTGAATGTAGGTTCCTCACCCTTGTGGAGCTTTGTTTCTATCAAGCAATTTCCTCAATGGGGAATAGTTATGCCACCCTAGTAGATATTTGGAAATGCAAGGTTGGTTGTCACAGTAACCAGGACACACTATTGGCATTAATGTCTGATTACAAGGGATGCTAAATATCCTGCAAGATATTTAAGATTTCCACATAACTAAGAAGCATCCTTACCCAGAGGCCAAGAGTGGCTCTGTCAGGAATGCTGGAAGTAGCAGAAGTTGCACACACACACACATACACACACACACACACAGAGGCACATATGCACACACAGAAACAGATGTGCATACAGAAATGCATTTACGTTCCCAATTTAGTCAGCCAAGGAGAGAGAACTTTCCAGAAGCAGATTCAGCATATCACTTTGAGTTATCCTTCTGTCCACTATAATATGTGTTGCTGCCAGTGACAATTTTCTTGAGTGTGGTCACATTCTTGTGGCATGAATCACCATTCTGGAACACCTGACAGTAATACACTATCACCTTCCCTTAAAAGATGTTCACAAATGTCAGGTTCTTATGGATCTTGAAGAAATGCCTCAGCTTCTGCACAGCCACATGCTTATGAAGGAAAATGCAGAGACAACACCCAGTTTTCCTGGAATCTCTCTCTTCCTCCAACTTTTCTGTGTCCTCAGCCCATCTTCCTATACAACCAAGAAGAAACTAGAATTGTGAAGCTCCTTGTGTTCAAAGGTTAGGATTTAAAACTTGTGTCCTAAGAGCACTGGAAAGCCATAGAAGGCATTAGAAAAGGATATCTTAAAGAATTTGAAGGTTTTTCAAAGTGGAGGAATTATAGAAAGGGAAGGACTGCAGTAGGGAGCCCAGCAGGAACTATGATGTCCTTCTAGGTATGAGATGAGGAGGCTGGAACTATTGTTTTAGCAGCAGCTGAGAGAATGGATTATAAACTAATTTCAGAAGAAAAAGAATTAGGCTCAGATGATGATGGTCAAGTGAGAGAGAGAGAGAGAGCAATCAAAATTTACTTGGAGATGAGAATTGTGTCAGCCTCTGTTTATAAATAAACTCAGTTCTTGAGATGTATATATTCTCCCCATTTATAGATGAGGAAACAGAATCTCAAAGCACTTGGGTAACTGATGATTTTATTCATTAATATGCATAATGTGACTCATTTTCTTTACTAGGTGTTGAGTCTCCAAAGATGGGCTAATGAGTTGGGGGTCACACATATTCATTCTCTACTTCCGTTGCTTGGTTCCTGGACTTGTGCATTCTACCTGGTAACAACAGAGAACCATATAATGGTCATTGATTAGGAATACTGGGTTGATACTGTCTTCTATTGCTGCAATAAAAATTTATCAAACTGGTGGCTTAAATCAACACAGATTCATTATGTTGTAGTGTTGGAAGTGAAGTTTGAAATGAGTCTCACTGGGATCAGATCAAGGTATCTCCCCTTCATCTTCTGAAGGAAAGATCTGTAACTTGGATTTTCTAGCATCTAGAGGTACCTATATGCCTTGGCCCCTTCCTCCACCTTCAAAGTCAGCAATGTGGCATCTTCTCATCTCTCTCTGGCTCTCATCCTTGCTTTGTTATTACATCTTCTTCTCTGCCCCTCCTACTCTTTCACTAATAGGGACTCTTGTGATTATATTAAGCCCACTTGGATAATCCAGGATAATCTCTCCTTCTCAAAGTACCTTTTACCACATAAGGTAAGATAGTCACAGGTTCCAGGGATTTGGATGTGGGCATCTGTGTATGTGTGGTGGGGTGGAATCATCACTCTGCTATCAAGAGCTGTATCCTATGTTCTGGAGAATAGCCCACATTCTTGGAAGATGTCATTCTAAGTGGTTTTCTCAGTGGTATCTTGTACGAACCTTTCCATAGCCCTATCTCAGATTGGCAGGCTCTGGTAGGGTGGTATGTGATAGGGCAGTAGGTCTGATGACCAGCTCAGGTCAGTTGGCTAAATTGTTTGTTCAATAAATGCCTTTTGCATTGCAGATATTCCTAAAAGTTCACTTACACAACTTGTCCAAAGAAGTTCTTGTTTTATCTTCCAATCACAATTGTCCAAAAGTCTATATAATATTTTTTTTTAACTTAAACCACCTCTTTGCCTACATAAAACAGCTGGCCAGGTATTCAACTCTATGTTTCATTCAGTAGGAGGATTTTTCTTTCACTGTAGTATTTCAGGGCAGCAAAACTCAATTTTTTGCACCCTGAAGGAATTTATTTATAAACCCAGATTGGCTTCTTTTGTTCTTCCATCAGCTAGTTAAGGAACCCTGGGACCATGGGTGTGAGCGGAAGGGGAAGCAATGGTACAATTATGATGCCATATGGGTCTGGGAGGCTAACTTGTGCTCTATGACCCTGTTTGAGCCTGGCTTCAGATGTGATATTTCTACCTTATGATGGATTGCTGTTGGGCCCGTTCAGCTTTGTGTTTTGTGGTATATGCCAGGTCTGACTCATGATGGGGAGTTCCAGCTACCTGTGATTCTCAGTCTCTAAATTTCATCCCCAAACCAGGGTCTACTTTTTTTTTTTTAAGTGTATAATTTTCCAGTGCAGATGGAATGGTTTTGCTTTAGAATCCTGAGGGGTCTACACTGTTCTCTTACTGGGTCTTGTCCAATATCTCCATGTGAGTTTAACCCAACTAAAAAGTTAGAGGGGATGTTTCCCATCATATTTCCCTCATCTTAACACCACTGCATGTTTGTGGGCTTTCTGAAACCATTCTCAGTTTTGACAGTTCACTACAAGATCTCACAGAACAGATTGAAAGCAATCATGCAGTTATAGTTTATTATAAGGAAGGGATACAGATGAAATCAATAAGGAAAGAAGTATGTAAAGCAGAATCTAGAGAAATACCAAATGGGGAGCTTCCATGTTACTCCTCTGCAAGGTCAGGGGGTACTTCTTTGCCAGCATCCATATAATTATGTCCAGAGTATGGCTAACCAGGAATGCTTACCCAAACCTTGGTGTTTAGGGTTTCAACTGAATGGCATTACGTAGACATGACTGATGGATTGCTGGTACACTTAATCTCAGTTTCCAGGTCAACTGATATCAAAAGTTCCTATTCTAAATCACATTGTTGACCTTTCTGGTATAGTTATATACATTAAGGTGTGGCCAGCATCATCTGAAATCACATTATTACTAGATAACCCAAGGTTCCCAGACAAACAGAGATTGCGTCTCAGGAGACAAGGGCAAAGGTAAGGTTAAATAGTTTTTGTGCAAGAAATTATTAGCTGCATGATGTCCAAAGTGCTTTTTCTACCACAAATATCTCTTACAAGAGGAACTAGCAGGTTGGGTGGCCCAAATGGTGCGACTATTTGTGCTGCACTCTGGACCTGCTCTGGTTGTTTTCAATGTCACTTGATGACAGAGTCACAACAGAATATCCTAGCATAGAATATGCTGCCTCTTGAATCCAAGGAGACACTTGGGTTGTTTTGCTTCCTTTTTAGGAGTGGAGGCATGAGAGACCATAATTTCCTCCCTTTATTTTGGAGATGGATGTCCTGGGATGGCCCAGGCCACTGGGTCCTTAAAATCTTCATTAAGGCAAGGGTTCCTTGAAACCTCATAGAACTACCAATGCCTCCAATCAACCTGTCACATCTTGCCCATTGTGTCCAATTAACATAATTTCATTGATATTGCAGACTAGCGTCATGTTCTGAAGAGTGTCCAGATGGTCTAAGTATTTTCAGACAGCATTATAATGGAGGGCTGGGGAGTCTGTTTATCCCTGAGATGAGATCATAAGCATATACCGTTGTTTTGTCCCTTATGTATTCAAACTTCTGGGCACTTCTTCAAGTTCAAAGGGTCCAGGCAAATCTGGGAACTCAAAAGTTTTCAAGTGCATCTATGCAGATGTCCCATTCCAGGTTTTAGGCCCCACTCCTTCCCAGTCTGGGGACCCTGACCTTGGCAAAACAGATTTGCTGAGATTTAGAATTCAACCTTTGTTGGAGCTCTCATATCCTTATAATGAAGTCCTGGCTTGGTCCTCAGCTTTTTCTGCCCTCTGGCTACAAGAGATAAGAGTCTTTTATGTGCTGCCAAGGAGGTTCTCTGGCATTTACAATTTACCTTAAATTGGAGATAAACCATCCTCAGACCTTCATTGTCTTTCCTCATTGCATTCATAGCACCCAATAAGAGCCATTCAATTTCATAGTTCCAATTATCATGCCCCCCAAACTTCTAGAGTGCCTTAGATATTGCATCTGCCAGTGGATTTCCTTTCACTATTCTCCCATTGTGTTTCATTATCAATGAAAGTTTTAAAAATGATACTACTTCAGCCTGCCAGGGGATATTCCTACTCTCCTACCAGACCTAGCATTAGGTGACCCATCTCCACAATCCCATTTTGAAGTCAACGTCTTAGAATGACTTCTCGTACTAACTCTCTGAGGTCTGATTCTCCAGGAAACAGATTCTGAGGCAGAGATTTTTATGCAAGCATTTTATTGGCTAGTGTTCCCAGGAACAACACCTGTCATGGAGTGAAGGAACAGGGTTGGAGAAAGAGAGAAGATGAACTGAGATAAAGTCTTGTCTGAGCAGAAGCTCTGTCAATCCCTTATGGAGATCTGTCATTGAGGTAGCCCTTCAGAGTTGTCCTTGCATAACAGGCCTAGATCATTATAGCCCACATCAGCCAGTTATTAGATGTGGACTTCTATGGGGTAGAAGCACAATCTTGGGAGTAGCACCTCCCTTTAGCTGAGGGCAATGAAGGGCCCAGCTGTAAGTTGTCAACACTTTTGACTTCTGGGGTAATGGGCACCTCAGCCCTGTAGGAGGAATCTGGGAGGTAAACCACAGCATCCTCCCACTTAGCTGTGTGATTAGTGACATTCTAGTATAGAGTTTCTATCAGCTTTGGTCTGACCATGACTTTGGAATGACCATGTGCAACTTACCTATGTTGGACATGTTTCTTTGTGAGAAAAATAACTCATTTTGGTTTGTTCAGTCCTTGAGATTCTAGAATTCATTTATAGCTTTAGTAAAATCTAGTCTTTTCTAACCAAGATATCCTATGCAGAGTTATTATTATTTCCATTTTATTTCTAACCAATCTATCTATGTGAGCCATTGTTTTTTTCCAAATGCCATACAGAGAAGTAAAGTAATTTTGTTCGCATTACAAAGTGATTGAAAAAGTTGGGATTCAAGCTTGGATCTGCCCAGACACAGACCTCTACACTTAAATTTTGTAGTACCATGTACTCCAATGATGTATTGGAGTTCTGCAGGAAAATTTACTTGGTCAACATTGAAGATGCCCTTGAGAAGGGTTATACACTTAATCTTATCAGTCAAAAGTACAGGTAAATGTTGTTCATCCCATACTTTTTTGAAAACAGAAACTGATATTGATATGGTGAAAATATGTGCCAGTGTCTGATAACCAAAAGGGATAGAAAATAAGGATACTATAGGGCATTTTTAAAAGATAACAAGCAGGGGAGGCTAGAGCCTAATATAACAGGTGACTGTTATCTACTCTTGGTTCTGAACTCAGGTGAAATCAAGTAGTGTTTTTGAGACTTCAGGTTTAGGCAAGGAATTCATAAATTAAACCCCTGATTACAAATCCTAACACTGATGGATTTTACTAAAATCAAAGGTCTCTGTTTATCACAGTATATATAAACAACATCAACAGTGAAAAATAAAAGAAATCTGTATGTCTGAAGTCAGCAAGAAGTTATTATTTAGAATTAAACCAGAAATTATTATAAGTCAACAATTAAAAACATTATAAAAATGAGATATGGGGATAGGTAGGAAATTTCTAAAAGAGTAAGTCTGGTTGTCTAATAAGTAAGTAGTCAAATACTTAACTTCACCAGTAATCAGAGATACAAATTAAAGCAATAATAACATGCCACTTCACACCCAACAGATGGGCAGAAAGTAGAGAGTCCAATCATATCAAGCATTGGCAAAGATTTGAAGATGCAGGCATCCTTCATGCCCTACAGAGTGAAGCATAACTGGTACAGCCATTCTGGAAAGAATATGATTATGTGTGAAACCATTAAGTGTGTGCCTGTCTCATAACCTAGAAATCCAGCTCCTGAGAGTACACCTCTGACATTCTGGCTCAGGTTCATAGGGTGGCATTGAAGAAGATATTTGGGCAACATACAACCAAGTACAGGGTCAGTCTATAATGGGTCTATCACTAGGGGCATCAGTTAGTAAAACCAAGACAAGCACAAATGAAAGCTAAATGTTCTCCCCGCTTTTCCTCTGTTTCTCTCTCTCTCCGTGCATGTGTGTTCACACAGACATGCACCTGTGGAAGGTGAAGGAGAAGGAAAGTCACTGAGGGAGATGACTATAGCCAATCAGACTTTGTACATCTCAAGTTTTGAAAAAGAAGGAAAAAGAAAACAAATGAAAGATTAGCTATAAAATTGGTTCATATTTGTGGTCTTTGCAAATTCTTCGTACATTAATTTTTGGTATTAATTCATGAACCACAAATAAGCTTATTATTTAGAGTTACACAGAGACTTTCTTCTGATCCCCATTCAAAATTTCCTCCAACATTTGAGGACTGTTTTTTAGTTTAGTTTTGTTTTGTTTTTAAACCAAGACTCTAGAACTTTCTTGAGGGTTTTGCCTACAAGATGACCCTCACTGTAGACCTATGAGGAATGTACTTATAATTGAGGGCAAGAGGTTTAATGAGGTTGACCATGTCTCTCAGTGGAATGGAATTAAAGTTGATCCAACTCCAACAAATATATTCTTTCCTCATCACATGGTCTAGTTCAAGTCTCTGCAGAATTTGTATGAAAGTACAGTTGTAATTCTTGGTGCTACAGAGTACTTCTGTTGGCAAACAAAAGTTTACTTTTTTTATAGACAAATTTCAACCTTACACACTGGGACTGGAGTCTCTTTGAGACTCAAAGAGCTGATGAACCGCACCTGGGAAGGTTCAGCTTGATCCAAGGAAAATGGCTTTCTCTTTGGAAAGTGCTGAGGTTGGCCTCTCAGCCTGAGCTGCTCTCTCTCCTCAGGAGCTCTCCATTAAGAATTAATTTACTGGCATAGAGAAATATGATCTTTATAATCTCCCCAGTGTCTGACACTGTTGTTTCTATCTCCTTTTTATGTCCTTTCTGTACTTTCCTCAATACACAGAATTGAGCTTGGCTGTGATTTATCAGCTACTGTTATGGGAACAACAGCAGCTCTCACCCGTCTTGTGTTTTACAGTTTACCAAACCCTCCAAGATGTCACTGCATCCTCCCTGACCATCCCTTAGGGGATCATTCTCCCCATTATGCAGGAGAAGAAGTGATATTCTAAGACTTCCAGGGTTTCATATCCAGGTGGAGCACGGATTTAAATGTCACTCCAAAGTCTGTGCTCTCTCCTTTAAGCATGCCTCCTCTCATTTGAGCTGAAAGTAGATTTTATCATTTCCAAAACACTTTCTCATTTGCCACTTCTGTCGTAGAGGTGTTATACCACCTACCACCACCTACAGGACTTGCCTATCATCAGACCCTTCGCTGAGTTGGGAGGTGGGATTTGAACTGGAGGGTTCTGCCTTTCTGCCTTGTTTTTCTTCCCTAACTACAGGAAATCATACTCCTTGCTATCGTTTGGATATGAGGTGTCCCCCAAAAGCTCACTGTGAGACAGTGCAAGAAGGTTCAGAGCAGAATTGTTTGGGTTGTAAGAGTCTTAACCCAATCAGTGAATTAATCCCCTGACAGGGATTAACTGAGTGGTAACTGAAGGTGGGTAGGGTGTGGCTGGAGGAGGTGGGAGTTGGGGTGTGGCTTGGGAGTATATATTTGTATCTGGCAAGTGGAATCTCTGTCTTCTGATCATCATGTGAGCTGTTTTCCTCTGCCACACTCTTCCACCATGATGTCCGGACTCACCTTGAACCCCAAGGACTGGAGTCACCTGTCCATGGACTTAGAACCTCCAAATATACTTTTCCTCCTCTACCATTGTGCTGGTGAGGTCCTTTAGTGGCAGCAGTGACAAAGCTGACTAAAACACTCCTCTATTTTTGTATAGGGTCTCGCTCATGTAAGAGATGGTGCAATCAAATAACGGCGCTTCACAGTCATGAGTGTCACTTCCCCTTCCGTGAGACTGTGAGGGTGGAGGGGAAATTCTGAAAGAGCAAATAACCTGTTATCAGTTACTCCACAGAGCTGGAATCAGAGTCAGAGCCCCCCAGGTCCATCCCCTTCCTCGGTGACTCTCAGGCTGTGGAGGAACAATCCACCAGGGAGCAAAGAGTGGGCTCTGAGGTGGAGGAGCTTTGATGAGGGTTCCCACAGAGCTTTATAAAACAACTGGGATGTGAAAGATGGTCCAAGAGATCTGGATGAGTCAGAGGATGATTAGTGAGTGGTGCTCTTTATCAGCCCCCCTTGGTTCCCGCCTCCCTCTGGGGCTTCCATGGTTTCATTGCTCATTAGCACTTCCAACAGAAGGTGTGGAGGAAATGAATGCAGGAGCAGTTGATTCACTGCCTGGTGCCCTGTACATTTGGGGGTGCCTCGGAATTCTTCCTCAGGCCCCAGGTCAATAACCCCGTACCCCCAGCAGTACTCTCCAGCCCTGGGAAGAGCAAGTTGCAAATAAAGCTCTGATCTCCAAGTTAGAACTGGGTCTTCCCAGAAAGACCTGGGGTTTTGAAAGTCAGTGACCAAGAAGCAGTCTCCTTTAAACTGAGAAGCAAAGATCAGATGGAAAATTCGGGAGAAGAAGCATCATCCATCAAAGGGGCTTCCATGATGGCCGGGTAACCTGAGAGGCATAATGTGGAGAACTCTGCTTTTCATCTGTGCCCACTGTTTGCAACCTTGGTCTTTTATTTTATTTATGAATGCATGCAGGTCACTGGGTACCTAGTAGGTGGAGTTTTGATGACTCAGGGCATCTGTTGTTACCACTGTTGGATAAACAGCTCTGAACTCATATTCATGGCATTATCACTGTAAAAGACAGCGCTGCTGTATCACTATAGCATAAACCAATTAGCAATTGGTCTCACAGATGGAACCTCTGCAATATCCCTGAAATCCCCCC
This sequence comes from Marmota marmota marmota, assembly GCF_001458135.2. Taxonomy (NCBI): domain Eukaryota; kingdom Metazoa; phylum Chordata; class Mammalia; order Rodentia; family Sciuridae; genus Marmota; species Marmota marmota. Next base: position 13,723,535 of record NW_025999853.1, on the reverse strand, counting down.
ACCCCACTCCATTTCAACAGCTGCCACATTAATTCAGATCCTTCTTGCCAGGCTACACTCACCAGCTCCTACATGGACCCCTGGCCCCTACCCCTTCCCCTTTGCAACCATCCAACCCAAGGAATCCAGATTCTATGTGCCACTTACCAGTGATGAATCATTCAGGAGTCCAAATGCCTGCATCCCTGCCTCCTCTGGGCTTTCTCAATACTTTGTTTTTACTGTGTAACATATGGACTTTCATCCTGGTTCACTTATAAGCAGTTCTATCAAAATGTATGGGCTCCTGGGTCTCCTTCCTTAGGTGATGAGTTTCCCCTAGGGCCAGCCTGGACTTCTCTTGTGCCCCCAAAGCAAATCCCAGTGCATGGTCCATAGTAGGGACCCAATCTATGGCTGTTGAACTAGAATATTTACTGTGAATTCAAGTTACTTGTCTATACATATACCCTGCAATTTCTCCTGTAGCAGGGGATGGCAAACCACAGCCAACCAACAACCAACCATCATCCAAAACAGCTCCCCATTTTTGTAAACAAAGTTTTATTGTAATGTAGCCATGTACCTTCATTTATATATGCTTATGGCTTCTTTTATACTATATGATGGAGTAGTTGTGACAGACTGACTGGATTAAAAAAATCAAAAGAACTTGTTTTCTGATATTTTACAGAATCTAGAGTATAAGGCCACCGAGGGCAGGGATTGTGCTTTATTTTTATATCTACTTAGAAGGAAGCACAATAAATGCTTTTTGAATAAATTAATGAATTAGTTTTGGCAAGGAACTATAATCCCATAATTCAGTGTGCGTATGTGTGTTTGTGTGTGTGTGTGTGTGTGTGTGTGAGAGAGAGAGACAGAGAGAGAGACAGAGAGAGACAGAGTGAGAGAGAGAGAGAAAGAGAGAGAGAGAGAGAGAGAGAGAGAGAGAGAGAGAGAAGAGATGAACCATCTATATCTATGCTGGATAACTACCTGATGATAGATTCATTCTTTTCCTTCATTAATTTATTTATTCAAATTTTTTTATTGAGCACCTGCTATATGTCAGACATTATTCTTGGCATTGGGGTAAATGGTGAGCAAAAGCACAAGGTCACTATGGTCATGGAGTGTGGAGTCTTGGGGGAAGACAGACATCATTAGAACATTAAGTGCATAGTGTTAATTGTAGTAGGAGGGAGAGTAACACGGGGTGCTGAGAGCCTGTACCAGTGGAATTAGCTCTTTAAGGGAGGTCAGGAAAGGATTCTCTGAGAAGGGGGCTCCGGAAGGAAGACCTGAGGGAAAGCTGTAGTTGAGTTTGGCCGAGAGCTAAGGGAAGGGTGTCCCATGATGAAGGAGAAGCATGTAGAGAACCCTGCAGCGGAAGGAAGCCTGGTGGTGGCAGGGATGACAGACAGAGGGGCTCAAGCTGGGACAAGGCTGACTAGATGGTTGGGGAGGAGACAAGGGTCTGGCTAAAAGCCTTCAAGGAATTTTCTCTTTCTTCTGGGGACAACAGAAGCCCCCTGAAGGGTAAGCAGGGAAGTGCCAGAGGAAGGGAGGTGGGAAGAGATGGATTTTAATACCATTTGTATTTTGCCAAGATTGCACTTTTCCTTGGAGACAAGTTTTTCGGTGACAGCTGCTTTCAACTATTGATTGCATATTTCTTAATAAATCAAATTCAGGGAAATGACAGTTTTGTTCTCCTTAAATATTGTGATGGCATTACCTCACATGTATTCAGCTTTTTTTTTTCTTCCAACCCTTTGTTTTCACATTAATGCTGTCTCTTTAAAAAGAATTGCTCCCATGGTATTGCAAGCAAGAATGTCTGAGCAGAGTCACTGCCTTCCTCCCATGAACTGTACCCATTAAAGGAGGCCTTTGGGCATTGGTTGAATTTCTGGGGCTGATGTTACTGACTCTGTTCAGGCTGCAATTTCTAGATGCAGGATACCTGCTTAAAGAAAGGAGGGGCTCAGAGACCTTGGCACTGCCCCATCCAGAGCCTAGGACAGTGTCAGAGGTGGCAACTTTCTGGGGCATTTTGTTCTTAAATTCAGGAAACTAGTGATCCCCCTCCACTCCCAGGCTCTAGAGATCCACTTTTTCTTAATTGCTCTGTAGCTAGGCACAGCCTTACCTCCCTTGTCTGTCTTTCTTTCTTTCTTTCTTTCTTTCTTTCTTTCTTTCTTTCTTTCTTTCTTTCTTTCTTTCTTTCTTTCTTTCTTTCTTTCTTTCTTTCTTTCTTTCTTTCTTTCTTTCTTTCTTTCTTTCTTTCTTTCTTTCTTTCTTTCTCTCTCTCTCTCTCTCTCTCTCTCTCTTTCTTTCTTTCTTTTCTTCTTCTTCTTTTTAACCTTTTCCCTTCCTTTCTACTTAATCATTAAAATTTCACTCTGCAGTCTTGCCATCTTTTCTCTTAGAAATTACTCTTCTCAGCTAGACCAGATGCCTCTCCTGATTTTCTAAGAGCTGTGAGTCTCATGGCTTAAGACAGAAGGAACAGGGCACAGCTGCAGGGAGGAACACAAGACAAGCCAGGATAGAGAAAGAGGACACAGACCCATTTTTTTTAATGTCTCCCCCTTTAATTGAACCAGGTTGGCTAGGCAGGGAGATGTCCTGTGAAATCACTGGAGACTGCCCTGGTAAACTGGGGCTCCCGAGGGGCCACGCTCGGAGATCTGAGAGAAGTTGGAATCAGGACACTTGGCCAGTGTGTCCCTTTCAGAGGCAGCTGGATAATTATGAAGGACATCATGGTTTTCTCTTTGATATCACTCTGTCTCACATCCTTTATGTTTTATTTGATTAAGACATTTAAATCACATTGTAGCCATTGTTTAGAAAGAGAGGTGGCCTTCATTTCAGAACTCAATTGTTGTTTCTGTAACTCAGGCTTGCAGTAAATCTTGCCTAGAATCTGTTTCAACATTTTAATTGCAATTAAATGTGAAACTTGAAAATTGTGCCAATACAATGCTGTGAAAACATCTTTTCTATTTGAAAAATTCCCTTTGGGATTAAACTATCTCTTTGGAGATTCCCCCCCACACCCCCGTTTATATTTTATTATCCAGAAATGTATGTACAAAGCTCAAGCTAAATCACCAAGATCTTTATTTCTATTTACCTTCCTTCTTAGTCATATTTTTCTCTCTCTTTTTTTTCTATTTCATTTATCATTCTTTGGTTCGCTAGGTCCCTTTTCACTGTAACCATGATTTCATTAATCTCTTGGTCCAGAATGAAATAGTTGATTGTAGAGGGAAAGGGAGAGAAAAACAGATTCAATTTGGGAGTTACCCTGTGATCAAAGAAGAGATGAGATCTGTGAACCATGAAAGATAAGAACTCAGACAAGTCTGCTATTTATGACCTTGCTCACGAATATGTTAAGTGTCCAGAGTGTCATAGTTAGTAAAATTATAGTAGACATCCTCATGCTGTGATCAAAACAAACAAACAAAAAAAGACAAGGAAAATATTATTCTGTAAATTGGATTACAAGATTTTCACTGACAATTAAATAGTCTCTTAGATTTTTCTTTCTCTAAGCAGAGCTGACCTTGAATTGAAGACATTCTCAATGTCTCTCAGTGTTTGTGAAATAAAAGCAAATTTGCAATTTATTTCCATTTAGGATGCGGTCTGATAAGACCTACTGTTTGGTTGCATAAAAATGTAGCTTTACCTGGTTGGGATGCCCTATATACCGAATACCTTGTTGCTTCTTTATATCAGGGGTAGTAATGACAGTTAGCTACGTACTATTAAATGAAGCCTAGACAAAATGCTGCAGCCCCACACAAGCCAGTGAGATTGAGAGTGAGACAAAGAGGTTTCCCACTTTCAAGCGGGTTGGGATCAGCTGTCTGAGTTATCCCACAGAGGAGTTAGAGTGACCAACTCATTCAATGGTTAAAAAAAGAAAAAAAAAATCGAATCCTTGGAGGATGCCATATGCTCTGTGCTCTGTGACAAGCTGCTGATGGCACATAACAATTACAGACCTGATTTGCAGCACCACCCCAAAATCCAGTGGACAGGAATTTCTTCAGGCTTTTTAATCACTAATAGGGCACACTTCTCCATTTCTGATATCAATCACAAAGTGAATTAGTTAAAATGCAAATTCTCTCTGCCTGAAGAAGTCCGTATGTGGATTGAATTAATAAAATGTTATTTCTGTAAGTACTGTGGTGAAGTTAGAATCCATCTTTTCTGCCTGCCATCAGAACCCTGGAGATCCCAATCTCTTTCTGGAGTCTTAGCCCTTTAAACCTAAACTATTTTATTGCAGCTTTGGTCTGAAATGAATTTATTATTCTAGAGGCTTCTTTACAAATATTCATCTCTAAAGCCAAGGGTGACAGTGCTTTAACAGCACACTTTCATATAGGAAGCCAGTATGTTGGGGCCCATATTGTGGTAGGCACCACTTCCTGGTCTGCATACAGGAAACTTGTACCTATAATTATTAGCTGGTAATATTTCTCATGCAACGTGGGGCAGTTGGCCTATTGTACATGCAATGATGAATGCGTGTGCTGGCAGAAGGAGCATCTCCTTTAACGATCATGGGTTGCTGCATATTTATTATATATTATTATATTCTTCGTTGTAACCTAGCCCAGAGTGAAGATTCCAATGTGATTTCCATTGTAATTTCTTATTTTCATTCACTCATAGTCCTGAGAGATGAGGTGAATTTGTTCATGAGGGCTCTGATGAACCCTTTAGTTGTACCGTGGCTACCTACCTGGTTCTGTCTGACCCAATGAATGAAATTATGAAGACCTTTATGTATCTTTTGGGGAGGTGGAGAGATGAATTCATGAGTCAATGATATTTTTGCTGTAGTTTTGGTGTTATGTTCACTCTCCATATTTTTGTTGCTGAAAGTTCTCTCTCTTAGCATGGACGTTGATATTCTATTACAGCCTGTTGAATACCTAGTCAAGATCTGGTAACTGGGCAAAATGATACGCTGCAGGAAGGCAGAACTCAGTTCCATTTCTAGAAAGCCCAGGCTGAGGTTGGTGAGGACTTTTCTAACTGTTCTCAATTCTTGCTTGATCACTGCATTAGTTGTTTTCTTAACCTCTGTGATTGTTGTCCATATAGCAGAACTCAATATTCCAAAAAAAAAATTAACTGTGTTATAAGTTATTTAACCTAAGATAATGAATTCAGCACAAACGGTGGGGTGCTGGATAGGTTGACAGATCAGTAAAACATTTAATAACATTGAGATAAGGGCAGAAGAAAAATAATGGGATGACAAAGGACTTGATTAAAATATCAGCAGAATAACAACATTATTAATTTGAGTTCCAGCCAACAAAATGCAGCTCATTGAATTCTAGGATAAAGCTTTTTCATCTCTGTCTGGCCATGGTGTTGAGTTGGTGGATTGTGACATTCAGGCTTTTGTGGAAAACAGTGCTTCTCAAAGTGTGGTCCCTGGACCAGCAGTAGCAGCAGCATCTGAAAACTAGTTAGAACTAGAAATCATTGGACCCTACTCTTGACTTACTAGATTAGAGACTCTGAGCCAATACCTGCAGTCTGTTCTAACAAGGCATCCAGGTGATTTTGATACAGAGCCACTGCGTCAAAAAAGCTTGAGAACCATTGGCCTACATAAGGTCTATGCACCAACGTGTCAACCTTCAGATATTAGAAGCCACTTACAATTCAGTACTCTTGATTTGAATTATTATTTATGGTTTGAATGTTTCATTACCAGTATTTGGTCAAATCAAAAGGGGAACTTTAAATACCAGTATTCTTTTACTTTTACTATGAGGCTATTAGGTGACTTCTAAATCAATAATCAGACAGCTATTTTGTAAAATAATTTTGATTATGATATGTATTATCATTAGGAGAATATGAAATTTATTTTTCCAATTTTTAATGGGAATTATCTCTTGTTTACTTGCGGATTATTGACTGGATAAGTGGTAGATTCTTCCTTAGTATAACAATTTCCTTTTTTTTTTCTTTTTTCTTTTTCTGTTAAGACACAAGTAGAATACCAGTAAACACTGACTTTCAGAGAAATTTATTTTTCTGGTATGAGTTTGTGGGAACAAAGTAATCTCAAAAGACGCATTACATTATTGACTATCGTGTACAAAGACCACAGAGCGCAAAATTTGGGTAAAACTGCTCCCCCCTCTAGCTCTTTTGCATGTATTGAAATTTGGTAATGAGTGTACCTGTTAATGGTGACCTCTGCTGTCCAGAAGTAGTACTGCAACCACTCTAGGCAGCATAGGAATTGGATATTGTTTGATAGGACGGAATAGATTTACTGGTTATGTAGAAAGGTTTCAGCGGTCTTAGTCAATGGGCGGTCAGCTCCACTGCTGTGGGCATGAGGTGAGGCAGAACATCATGGAGGAAGGGCATGGTAGAAGCCATGCTAAACTCATGGCAGCCAGGAAGCAGGGGAAGAGTGATAGGAAGGGGACCATGACAAGATGTTCCCCATTGGCACACCTCCAGTGCCCTATTTCTTTCAACTGTACCTGTCCACCTGCAGTTGCCACCACCTCTAAATAGTCCATTCAATTATTAGTGGGTGAAACCACTGATGAGGTCAGAGCCCTTAGGATTCAACCATTTCCCAAGAGCCCCACCTCTAAACCTTGCTGCACTGAGGACCAAGCCTTCAACACATGGGCCTTTCGGGGAAATTCCAGATGCACAACTGTTATCTAAGATAATTGTTACAAAGTTAAGATGCTGTATCCTCAGTGCTTTTGGTAGACAAGTAGTGGAGATTGCTGATTTCTTCTCCAGTATGTAGGAATTGATGGAGGATTGAGGGACCATTATTCATTATTCACCCGGTAGTATTTCCCTTTCTCTCATGTGTACGTTTTCTCAATGAGTAATTTAAACATATAGGGACAAGTATTAACTATTCTTAGTTACTTGGCTAAAATTTTGTAAACTAAGCCTTTGAAGGTATTCCTGTGTCAATTTAGAAATAGTTACTGAGTACCCCTTTTATGTGTCTAGCTGTATATTATAATGCAGTAGAAGAAAGGTGACCTTTGGAATTAGACAAAACTTTAGCACGGATCTATAGTTCTTCTAATTTACTTGTAGTTATAGGCAAGGTACTTCACTCCTCTGAACCTCAGTTTCCACATCTGTAAAACAGTTCTATACAATACCTATTGTTAAGAAAAACTTGTAAACAAGCACAAAGAATGAAGATGAAGTGACCTTTCAATGCCATACTAAGTTTTTTAAAAAGCACACCAAAAGTTTCAAACACTCTAGAAAAATGTAAGTTTGTGAGATATTTTGCAGTTCTTTCTATAGCTGACAAGATGTGAAGATATATATTTCTGTCCAATGGAGAAGATAGTCCCTAGAGTTAGGGTTTATTGTCTCGTAGGGCATTATCTATCTTTTCTAGCAACATAACAATGCTGTGTACATATTTTTTCTCCCCTCTACCCTGACTATAATTCTTATTTCTCAAACTTGAATTGGCTTTGCCATCTTACTAGTTTCCTTAATAATGAGCTACATAAAATTTAACACATACTTACTATATATTTATGTAAGAAGTATGTTTTTAGCATTTTTAAAATTATGCATTGACATACTATGTGCAAGGCTTTTTGCCAGCACTGAATGAGAACACATGGGAAACATAGCTTAGTAGCTAGCACATAATATTCTTCTTATTTTTTTTCTTATTCCCAGGTTAAAAATGCTTGCATATGGTTATTACTCTCGGGAAAGTAAAATGCTAGCTAGGAATGCAAAATGATCACCAGATGTGGTTCAGGATGCACTGTTATGGATTTTTTTTTAGCCCAAATTGGGCCTCCCCTCCCCCAGAATCATGGAACCCAAAATGAGATTGAGCTGCAATTGTGCAATAGAGAAAGATTTTTTTCCTTGGCCAAGAATAGGAGAAGCAGGAGGTAGTCTAGAAAACCAACTTCTTAACATGTTGAGGGTTGGAAAATGCTATGGTTTGGATCTAGAATGTCTCCCCAAAGCTCAAGTGCTGAAGACTTGCTTTCAATGAAGCTTTGTCCGGAGGTGGGGACTTGAGGAAGTAGTTGGATCCTAAGGGCTCTAACCTCATCAGTGGATTAATCCATTTGACGGATTGATAATTCAAGTGTACTACTATAAGGAGTTACTGAGACTATAGGCAGGTGGGGCATAAATGGAGAAAGTAGGTCACTCTGGGTCAGACCCTTGAGTTCTACCTATTTTCCCTGGCCTTCCCCCTACCTGTCTTCTTGGTGACTGCCAGGAGCTGAGCGGCTTTCCCCCACTGTGCTCTTTTACCAGCCAACTGTGGACTGAAATCTATGAAACCAAGAGCCAAAATAAATTCTTCCTGTTTAAAATGTTTTTCTGAGGATTTTGTTACAGCAACCAAAAGCTAACTAACCAGAAACTTTTAGATCTAGGGTAAGAGAAATGATGGGGGGAGGGACAAGCTCATAAGTGGGAGGAATATTTATATCTTTGCTGGGAATGGGCAGAGATTTTCTGGGAATTTGGAAGTATCTTCATTTTTTTTTTCCTTCTATGGTTCTTTCTGGTCATCACCATGGTGATTGTCTACTGTTATGGCTCTGGAGTTGTGTCGTTGAGCATGCAGATGAGATTATTTTGAAGTTAGATGTTGTCTGGTGATCACCCTGGTTGCCATCTTAGATCTAACTGCCTTTGGCTTGTCTCCCTGAAGAGGGATTTCTGGCCTTCAAGCATCTTGACCTCAAAGATTAACAAGATTAAGATGGTACTGAAATTCATTTAGGTCATGTGGATAGTACACTGGATAAAGATCCACCCTCCTTCCCTCCCTCCCTCCCTCCCTCCCTTCCTTCCTTCCTTCCTTCCTTCCTTCCTTCCTTTCTTTCTTTCTTTCATTTTTTTTTTTTTGGTGGTGCTGGGGATTGAACCCAGGACTTTGTGCATGCGAGGCAAGCACTCAACCAACTGAGCTTTATCTCTAGCCCCATATCTTCCTTTTCTTCCTTTTACTCCTCATGCAAACTGGTGTGGTTTCCCTGATTAGAGGAGTAAAATTTTCCCTAGCTAATCTTAAATAAGTCTGATTATTTTCTGGCTGCAGATGTAGCTGTTCATGTCCCTGAGTTATGTCATTTGTAATTTTATGGTCCAGCCTTTTACTCATGAATGAGACAGTCAGTTGAAAACACATGGCTTATAGAGCAGGACAAACAGAGTAACTATCAAAGAATTCCAAAGAAGCAGAAACCAGGGAATGTTAAGTAAAACCACTTTATCCATATTTTAAACATTCTGGGCTAGACTACCTTAAAAGAAGTCTGGTATTTAATATTAGAGTAAGGAATCCTTATACAGCCTAAGATAGAGTATCCAAAGAACCCCAGTCTGATGAAGATATCTGTGCTTTTATATGACCAGTGGGCCACTAAATACCACAGGCACTTTAGAACAACCTCTATTACAGGCCCCAGGTCTTGTGATCTGGCTGCTGCTCGGCAGATCTAAAGTCTTTTGTAGTGATTGGATACAAATCCAAATTTGCAAAGCCTGATGTAGACAGTAGAAAGCCAGTTTATACAACAACAATAGCAATGTTCAGTAGCTAGAATATTCGCACTGGTTTTTCCCCCTGAAGGCAGACCCACACAAAAAGCCAAAACTTCATCAGAGGGATACTTGAATATCAAATTAACAAAATGGTAATAAGCTAAGAAACTGAGAGACAGATCCCTGGAAGACCTAGTGGGGCTGGGAACTAGACCTCTCCTGTCGGTCAGTGTTTCTCTGCTTGCATTGTGACCAACATCTTACCCCACCTCAAAGCCCATCTTACTTCGTACTCCTTTGTTCTGATCCTCTATTAACATGAAGACAGGTGCAATCACATTTCCTCAATTTCTAAGTGTGGGGTACGTGAGTGGGCCAAGGAACTTTCTGTACTGATAACCAACATTTCAGTCATTAGAAAGGTTTATTAACATGAACAATATCCAATGCCTTCACTTGCTGAAGCCAAGGGTCTTTGGGGAGTCAAGTTATACCTGGAATGCTTGATGGTCACTAAGATGCAGGAAGGTCTGGCCCCTTGGTGCCCAAGTTACTCACTGGCAGGTGCATTGTATTCTCTAGGGGACTCATCAGTTTCTGACTGAGCACTGTGGTCATTGGTACCTCTGCTTGAGTAGGTCCTAGGGCAGCCAGTGTAGCCTGCAGAGCCTCTCTTCAATTCAGTCTCTCTCTCGCTCTCTCTTTCCTTCTTCTTACCGAAGGCCCTGAGAATTCTACTTTTCTCTTTTCTCTGCTTTGTATTACCATCAATTACTCCATCCTTTGAAATAATTAATCCATCAATCACTCCATTTCTCTTCCCAAAATGACTCATAAAATGGAAAGGGGTGAAGAGATTAAAATACATGTGTTACCTATTAACTGAGTATTAATAAAGAATAGTGATAACACATAATATCAAAGCTTTTTGTACCTTCCAGAACTATCAAAATAACAATAATCCTTGGCCACAAGAATTAACAACAAAGTTGTCTTTAGTCCAAGGCTGAATACACAGTTGTGGAGCAGATGTCCTTATAGACGTACTTTGCATATAAGGTTGTGGTGGCCTCTATGAAAATTTGTGGTCTGGCACAGTCTTTCCTGATAGTGATTATCAGGCTGTCATGTGTAAGGACACTTTCTTTATTACTCCTTGGTTCTAGTTACTTTTATATGGTTGACACAGAAGACTCCATTTTTATTGGAGTCTTGATTTTTTGAGATAACTGGTCACATCTCAAGTTTCTCTTAAAAAGACCACTGCTTTCCCTTTTAATTCTCCATGTATGACTTTACTTTGACTTTTTTTTCATTTCCGTAATAACACATTGTCTTTGGTTATACCTGCTCAAAGGGTGTGCAAGAGTGAATAGGTGGTCCCTCTATCAACCCCCCAAGCTCAACCTTTTCCTTTCTTACTTTTAAAGCCAGGCAAGTTTCCACGGGGGTTACTTTCAGGGCCTTGTAAGGAACTTCATGTCTCTTTCAGTCTTTTTTCTCTACCAATTGTGCCATCTGCCAAGATGGGTCTTGGCTTCCCTTGGAAGCACTGGGGACATTCCACTGTCCAATGGCCTCCTCTTTGCAGCTTGTGCACTGGTTGACTCTTGAGATGTAGATGTGCACTGGTTGACTCTTGATCTTGAGGTTGGGTGACTCACTGGAATTCCACGTCCCTTTCAGAGGGATACTGTCATACCCTGGGTCCTGGCTGACCTTGGTGGGTAAAGGCTATAATGTTGGCTGTCCTCTTAACCTCTTTATCCTCTGTAGCTTTGGTCTCCAAGTTTCAACTGTTGAACACCCAGAAATCCTGTTCCACCAGTCTTGAAGTGATAGTAGTGAATTCTAATTCTAACATTTATTAACTTCTCCAGATATCAGGAACACGGGAGTCTATTGTTTAGTTCAGTTCTGTGTGTCCTGTAGGGGATGGCAAGCATCTCAAAAACAGTGGGCCAGATTATCTTGTTAGAAGTTGTACTGGATAATTTTGAGAGGCAATAGTTAAAAAGTACAAAGTTAAAAAAAAAAAAAAAAAACAACATAAAACAAAACCCAACAAGAACAAAACAAATCCAGTTTTCATAATTGATTTGAACCAAGAAATATAACACTTTTGTAATAATCTCAGTTTTTACAAAAAGTAATAAAAAATCAATTTGTCTGTAAAATAGATCTAGTTTTATCAGAAAGCTGCATCTAAAAGTACTTGTTACAGTTTTCTCCAGGAATCTGATTGTAAATGTTTAAAGAATCAAAATTGAGATGACAGAACACTTAGAATAGTCATGGTAAGGATTTTCCTCAAGTTTAGAAATTGACAAAACAATTTGTTTATTTGCACTATTTTTTTTAGTTTTATTGATTTTATTTTTTTAAATACAGGACAGCTGAATGCATTACAATTCTTATTACACATATAGAGTATAATTTTTCATATCTTTGTATATAGAGTGTATTCATGCCAATTCATGCCTTTATCCATGTACTTTGTTTTTTTTTTTTTTGCATTACAATTCTTATTACACAAATATACCATGATTTTTCATATCTCTGTTTATATGTAAAGTATGTTGATACCCAATTCCATATAGCTGAGTTGGTAGAGTGCTTGCCTTGCATGCATAGGTCCCGGGTTCAATCCCAGCACCAAAAAATAAAATTAAATTAAATTAAATTAAAAAGCAAGAAAAAAACCCCTCATATACAGCATTATACCAGAACTACGAGGCTTATATAAATCTTATAAAATCTTTAGAATATTTATAGTTGTTCATTTAACCAGAGTTATAAATCAGATTTAACCAGAGTTAAAGTGATAATTTAAAAGACCTTAAGGTAAATAAGATACTTAAACAAACCCTAGCACTTTTATGACTTTAGTTTCCCTAAGTAATGAAAAAATCTAATAAAGAGAAGAAAAATAAGAAATTATCTTCATAAAATGCAAAATCTTTGTTTTCTAGGCCGGTTTTTCATAAATTTTACAAAGAGCTGACCAAACCTTGTTGCTTTAAACATAAAGAGTTTAGGTTCTGTTTTTATAGCCCTGCTTTAAATTTTGATCTTAGAAAACCCTATATATGATTTTCTTAATTATGGCTCAGCTTAATTACTCATAAATTTCTTTCTATAACATTTGTCTTTCACAAACCTGTATCTTTGTTAGACCCTCTACAATTTGCTTACATCTTTGGGTTTTGTCTTGTCTATGTATTTTTCCCTATAGCTGGTTTGTTTTTACCTTGTTTCTTTCTTAAATTTATATCTTTAAATAATTCTTATGTGATTTTTGAATTTAGACAGATTACTCCTTTTGATAAGGTACAATACTTTATGCTTTTCCAGTTTTTTTAATCAAAACATTCTTTAAATTTTTTTGTATTTTTTGTATATAGAATTACACATGTTAATTAGAATGGTAACTCTCAATTAATCTTATTTTTAGTATAAAACCAAGGAAGAAAGCAATCTGGAACTGTTTTCCTATATATACCAAGAATTTATTAGAACATCCTTTTGTAGACTTTAAAATCTAAGTGTACTTGAATTTATATTTAATAATTGAGGACATTTTAGTACTCTAACTTATAAATGACTTATATGTTTTATTTCTATCATATGCCTTTATAAACATTTACTGATTTATATTTACTCAATTCACTTATTTTTTTAAACAGTTATTTCTAGGTTACCTGTGAAAATTGAGGTATCAGACAACCATAGTCAATATTTCTAGTTTTTTTTTTTTTTTTTGCTAAAGGAAAACTTTAAAAGGTGCTGTATTTGAAATACAAAGCAATAAACTTTGCATCTTAAACATCTAACGGATAAACATAATCCCGATTGGCTAGTAACCTAGACAAAAATGTACATTAACAATTATTAAGATATTTCTATTTGTATCTTACCAATAAATTTAAATTAATTCATTTTTCAAAGATTTGCCTAGGTCATGTGAACTGAAAGGCCTCTGGCTAATTTAACAGTTCTAATCTGTGTTAGCACTCACTTATCTGTAGCCAATTTGAATAGGATTCCTTGGGGATCTTATTCTGTAGATACATCATATAACATGGATCCAAAGTTATCATACAGTAACCTATACACACACAAACCAAAAATCACCAACCCTTCATGCTAAAATTCCAGTCATGAGCGAGAATAATATAGTAATTCAAATTTACCCAATTTATTACAAACAGGTAAATCCAATTTATATTTATGATAAAATGAAACAAGTTAAGGTCACCTTTTTATATGACTAAACTGAATAAGATTCTTATTTGCAAGTCTATGTAAGCCTTGAACCAATATATTTTAGGCAAAATAGCTTTCATAGAATCTTGGTTTCTAAAACTTTCCTTTTTACTTTTTTTTTTCTTTTCTTAGTCTCAAATGAGTAAAAATCTCCCATACGTTTTCCCCCCTAACTTCCTTTCTTCTTCTTTGGGGTTCAAGGAGTTAACTCTTGCCATTCTACATTTAAGTAGGATTGTCTGAGTTAACAAACCCCCAAGCAAGCAGAAGCTTTTACATGTTAACTTTGCAATTGCAATTTAAAAATCATCTTCAATGATGCTCATAAGCTGGACAGGGAGGTGCATGCCTATAATCCCAGCGGCTTAGGAGGCTATAGCAGGAGGATCACAAGTTCAAGGCCAGCCTGGATAATTTACCAAGGCCCTATTTCAACATATAAAAATAAAATAAAATTTAAAAAAGGTTTGGGGATATAGCTTAGTGGTAGAGCAGTCACTTAGCATGTGCAAGGCCCCAGATACAATCCTCAGTACAGAAAAATTCAGCAAACAAACAAAAATCCAGCAGTGTTTTAATTTAGGCATGCCAGTCAATAAGAATATGAACTCAAAAGTGAATTCACAAACAAAACAAAATAAAAAGCCATAAGATATGAATAAGCTCAAAAAGAAGTGCAGGAGGAGTTCCTTCCCAAAACAAAACGACCACAGGTATGCTACCCAACACCAAAATTCTAGGAATTTCTGGGGTCAATTTACTTTGGCAAGTTTTAAGTAATTTTGCCCAGTGCTGTTTTCAGGGCTCATTTTGTGAGTCAGTGTTCAGGAAGCATTCCAGGTCCCATAAGAAGGTGCTGTTTATAAGGATTTCTTCCCAGACAGTGAGTCAGCAATAGGCTAGATATACCCTTTTACATGTCTCAGAAAGGCATAAACTTCAAAGGAGTTAGGGTAGCTCAAGGTGCAGAATGACCACTCCTTTGACCCTTCCAGAGTAATTGTACAGTTCCCAGGAACATACCCAGGAACACGTATGTTGTTCTGTGAGATCTTTTCCTGTTGTGGGTCAGTTACCCTGACACCTCTGTTAAAACCCTGGTCATCTGGGGTCACCCAGAGTGGGCTGGAGGAAGCATGATCTCTTTTCTCTGGAGTCTGGGGACCTTCATGCAAATAAATTTCTAATGGGATTGTTGCTTCAGCCATCAAAATCAATCCTTTAGACTCTTATCACAAATACAGAACCAACTAGTAAATAAAAGAACACAAAAAACAATTTCATTAAACAAGAGCACACATCCAAATCAGATCAGAGCCAGACCAGATATCTCAGAATATGAGAGCCCACAAGTTTGGGTGTGATAAATAGAAGAGAAAGGAATACTGGGAGAATCATGGATCAGATAATTACAAGAAAGTTTCCCGTTTGGGTTTGGAAACAGAGTGCTGAAGAAAGTCAAAAGAAAACACCAAAATTAAGACAGTGTATGTAGATAAAGTGTAAACGGACATCTACTTTACTAAACCAGATCCCAATGCTCACATCAGTTAGTCATTGTCTCCCAGTTCCCATCAGGAGCTCCAGGACTGCAGCTGAGATATTTTTCAAGCTCTCAGAAGTGAGACTAAGGGCTGGGGAAGGGATGGTCTCATAGCAGAGATTTCTTTTAGTCTCCCAGGAATAAGAGTCCAGGGGTTGGCGATCCCCAACAGTCTATGTCTATCCCTGCCTTACAGCAGACACCAGAGACCAGAGAAAACAATCAACCTCCAAAGTTCCTTTGCTGCTGATCAGTAGCTTTCTTATTCACAAGAATGGTTCTCTGTGGTCAGGAGCCTGGCTGATTGGACCGTGTTTCATCTGGGCTGCCAAGTCGGTTTCAAACTTTTGACACCAAAACTGGGTCCTTTTGACTTCACAGAATTGTAGAATCAGTAAACAAGAGAACGGTGTTTGAGAAGGGAAGGAAGGTTTATTGTTGGCTAAGAATCAGAGAAGAGACAGACTCACAAATCCATTTCTTGATTTGTTGGGGATTGAAAGATTATAGATCTAGGGTAAAAGAAATGAGGGGTAGGGTAGGCTAATAAAGGGGAGAACATTTATTTCTTGGGATGGACAGTGATTTGGGGGGAATCTAGAGGACACTTCTTTTTGCTCCTTTTAGGATTCTTTCTGCTCATCGTCATGGCAATTGCCCTCTGTTATGGTGTTGGGGGTGTGTCATTTAGTATGCAGATGGATTATATGAAGTTAGAGATTGGCTGGCTGTCATTCTGGCAGTCATTGAATCCATTTTGGCTGATCTAGCTGAAGAGGGACTTGTGGCCTTCAGGCATTGTGTCCTTAAAGATAAAGATGATTAGTGTGGTATAGAAATCCAGCTAGTATATGCTGTGAATATGCCCTAATGTGGTCCATGAACATACCACAGTGAATCTGCTTTTTTGTATAATTATAATGCACCAATGGGAGAAATATACATGTAAAAAAGTAAAAGTAAGTCCAAAAGAGTAGAGGAGGGGATCAGGGGGAGAGGGGTGGGGAAGGAAACAGAAAGTACTGGGGGATAAATCATAGTAAATTATGTTTGAAGCACATATGAATATGTCACAAAGAGCCCAACTATTTTATATAATTAATTATGTACTAATAAAAACATGAGAGAAAAAAAAAGAAATTCATCTAGGATCTAGGTCATATAGGTGGTATATTGAGTAATAATAAAACTACCCTCTAAATATGGCATCTTGGCATTTGAGAAAATAGCAAGAAGTTTACTCCCACCTTCCTTTCTGCCTTTTTCCCTGATGTAGGTCATAAAAGCTTCATTTCAGAGGTGCTAACCCTATACCCAAAGGAAAAGAAAATCCTATCCAGGAAGACATGGAGACACTCAAGCTGAGCAAACTCACCATGTTGAGTCACTCCCAGTTATTACCATCCTGTCACATCCCCATGATCTAATCTTATGTCTCATGAGTGTTCACTCTTCATCAAACCTAAGCATAAAAAATACACATTTCTCCATTTCTTCAGAACTTTGTTTCTGCAGGTTTCTTTGTCCTATAAAACTTACATTACCTACATTTGTAAGCTTTTTCTCCTGTTAATCTGCCTTTTGTTATGAGGGCCTCAGCCTTCGTGATAGGTGGGGGGAAGGAAGGAAAGCATGCTTATATGGTTTGGATATGAGAAGTACCTCCAAAAGCTCATGAGTTATCCAATATAGCAATGTTCAGAGGTGGAATGGTTAGATTATGAGAGTTGCAACCTCATCAGTGGATTGATCCATTTGATGGATTAATAATTTGGATGGTTTACTCAGTGGCAACTATAGGCTGATGAGGCATGGCTGGAGGAGGTAGATTATTGTGGGTATGCCCTTGGGGATTATTAATTTTGTCTTTGGCTCCCTCCCCTTCTATCTTCTTCCTGGCTATCATGAGCTGTGCAGCTTTTCTCACCCATGCCCTTCCACCATGGTGTTCTGCCTCACCTTAGGCCCCTAACAATGGAGTTTCCCAACCCTGGACTGAACTTCTGAAATCATGAACCCCAAATAAATCTTTCCTCCTCTAAGTTGCTCTTGTTAGGTACTTTGGTCACAGCTTTGAAAAGCTGATAACACACTGCCCTACACATCTAAGAGCAAATGGGAGAATGCCCAGGAACTGGATTGTGAGGTTCTCACTCTGAAGTCAGAGTTCAGAGAACAGAGATATCGGGGGCTTCGAGAAGTTATTAGGAAAGAACCTTGCATAGTCTTGAACCTGATGATACCAATTCCCAGGACTTGGGAACCCACATACTTGGTGCCCTGGATTATAATAGTTTAGGAGTGAGATAACAACAGAGAGAAAGGAGAGGCTAAGGTGACATCAAACATTTCAGGAGTGACAACAGTTGGTGACAAGACATGAGAGATGAAGGACCCTGAATTCTGTACAGATGAAATAGGGGTGGGGAGTAGGTAAGAGCTATGAGTCTTGACTTAAAATGTCCACTGTGCAAGAAACTGCTTATTTTTACACCACTGAATTTAATTTCTCTTTGTCTATCTTCCAGGAGGCAGAAGTCTAACCCCAGCAATGAAGACACCCCAGGGTAGTCTTGGGATAGCTGTAGACTTTCAGCAACCCTGGCTAGATGTTTGTTCTGGGTATACTCATTGAGGTCAGAGGAAGCTGCAGAGAGTGAAACCATTAATACAAGGGGAGGGCTGCACTGCCCACTCCTCCACCCCCACCCCCTGTGGTGCTGTGCATCAAACTCAGGGACTCACACATGCCAGACACGCACTCTACCACTAACTCACATCCCCAAAGGGCTGGATTTTGACTGGTGTCATTGTGGGCTAGGACTAGCATCTATGGAGGCATTTGTACTAGAAATCTGTTTTCCATTTGGGGAGTCTTTAACAACTGGGGGTCTCAGAGGCTAGCGGGTGATTTTCAATAATTCCTAAGGTTTCCTTTGACCAGGTGTCCATCTCTCCTTCCTTTTTCAAACTGAGCCCTTTTTCTGCATTAATCCAGACTCTAGCCTGTGCATTCTTAACTCAGGTCTCCCTATAAAGACTCAGGGAGTCTAAGTCTGGTTTTCCTTTGAAATGGAGATGTATCTTCCAGCAATCCTTTGAGAGTGCAAAGACTTAAGATCAGCATCTCTGAGTGGCTTTGTTTTTCTTTTCTGCATTTAAAAGCCAAAGCTCCACCTGGGGCTGGTGCAGATGGTTTAGGTGGGGGTTAGCTTGAACTTTGGTGGATGCACAACTTTTCTTTTCACTTTCCCTGCCCTTCAGTGTAAAAGATTTAAAAAAAAAAAAAAAATCATTAGAAGTAAGTAGAGTGGAATGGGGGAAGTGAAGCAAGTTGGTTTACCCTGGGGCCAGGAGAAATTCTAGGGGGAAGAACATCCTCTAGGGCCATTTTGAATAAAGGCATCCTGGCTATTAGCATTTCAAACCCAGAGTCCCCCATATTCTTTCCTTGACTCCTAGCTCCCCAAGTGTTCACTGTTACTATGCAACCTAACTTCAGGTTTTCTGTTTCCACTTTGTTTCTGGTCTTTTTCCAGCTGGGAGAAGAGACTTTACTCATTCATTCACAAGTGTGAATTCACATTGAGTGCAGCACACTGTGTGGGAGAGGCATCTATGAGGTCCTTGTCGTTAGAGTTAGTGAGACAAATGGAGGGAACCTACTCTTTGATGGGGGAGCCCTGACTTCATTTTGTTCAGGGGAATCCTTGATCCATTTTATATAAAGGAAAGTGTTGAGAGCCTTCCAAAGTGAAATCCTGGATGTGTTTTTCCACAAGCTTTACATCTTTGCAGATAAGGTGACTTTCTCTTCAAATGCCCCTTTCCTCCTTGAATTCCTGGAACTTTCCTAAAGCCTCTCTGTGAAGCCTTCTCTGTTGTATATCAGGGTATTTGCCTCATGCACCTCAAAACTGAGAGACCATCCCTACTGACTACATTGCCTTCACACCTACAGAATACTGCCGCTGCAGCCCTGAGCTCTCCTATTGCCAATCTTCATTTCAAGATCTGTAAAAGTCCTTAAAGATAGATGTGTCACAGTCTGGCTTCTCAGTCAGACTCCCTGTGTTTGTATCTCAATTTTTGTCAGTTGAATGACCCCAAGCAAGTTGCTTCATTTGTCCCGGTTTCCTCCTCTATAAAATGGGGATAATAGGCTCACTTTGGAGAACTGCTATATATTAAATGATTTAATACATGGAAAGCTGTTAACACATAGTGCAAAATGTTTAATAACTGTTAGGTATTATCCCTGAGCTTGCTCCCCACCCGCCACCTCTCTCTGTGCCAGGAATCAAATCCAGGGTCTTGCAAATGCCAGATAAATACTTTACCCCTGAGCTACATACCCAGGCGCTATCCTGTGTCTTGCTATTGGAAATATTTAAACATTTTCTATTTGAAATTCTATGACTTTTTTTGAAAGCAAGCCTGTGTCTTATTCATGTTTGCATCAACAGTTCTTAATGCAGTGATATGTATATGTATATATATAATTAATCAGTGACAAACATTCACACACCATTAATCCTACAATCTACTTAAAACAATCATTTCATGGTTTACATGCTCTTTCCATGATCACTGATTTTTAGACAAGTGGGATGATAGATTGGATCTATTTCTGTTTCTCACAGAAATGTTTTTATTCCAGACCCATTAAACTTCATATATTAGTTTCTTACAAATGCATCAACAACATCAACATCATTGTCATTATCAATGCTATTGAGAACTCACTGTAGGGGAGAAAAAGTAGTGTTTTTACCTTATCTATCCATTAGGAGGTTCAAGGTTGATACCCATGTTAACAAAAGACAGACTAACAAGAGAAAAGCGTTACAAATTTATTTAGTTAAAGTTTCACTCGGGACTCTGGAGTCATAGCACAGTGGTAGAGCACTTACCTAGTATGTGTAAGGCATTGGGTTCGATTCTCAGCACCACATATAAATAAATAAAGATTCATTGAAAACTGAAAAAAAAAAAGAAAGAAATTTTAAAAAAGAAGTTTCACATGGGAGCTTTCAGAAATAAAAACCCAAAGACCCAGAGAGAAGTGCATTTTAATGGGTAGTCATATAGAATGGTTGAAAATGTCAAGGCGCCAGGCTGGGGTTGTGGCTCAGTGGTATAAAGGGTATATTCAAATGGTGGATTGGGAGAGACTCAGCCAGGCCTGTTTGTACAGATTCTTCTTAATGTCTCTGTGTCTCATTCCTTTCCTCTGCTTTAGATTGAGACCAAATAATTTCCCTATGGCCTTGTTTCATGGAAGAAGAGCAACAGAGAGAGAGAGTAGTATGATCCTTCTGCTTCTGTGATTTTCTCAGTCTTCCTTGGCTTAAAGTGCTCATTATGCCAAGGTGCTATGTTTTGGGGTAGCTTTTCCTACACCCCATTATACTATATGCCGGGTACTGTATACTCTCTATACAAATTATCTCATTTAATCCCTACAATAATACAGGAAGCACTTACCCTTATCAGCCCCACCTGGCAGATCAAGAAGAATAGAATAGCTGGTCTCCAGTCATACAGCCAGGGAATGCCAGGTCACAGAATGGATTCACACACCGGGCTCTGCAGACAGTGCTCCTAACTGCCTCCTCTACTATCTGAACAAGAAATTATTGCATCACTCTGACAAAGGAATAAAGCTGTCATCATCAAGCTACCAGTCATTGCAGGAAAGACTGTGAGAGAAGAAAGGACAGAAAGGAATGAACTCATTTCCTGCAGAATGTACTAGAATTGCTTCAAGAGCTTTTTGAGGTAGTTAGAAAGTGTTCCATAGCCAGTGGGCAGGTGTCACAGGATTTGCAGGGCCACTTGGGTAAAAGCCCTGAATCTGCTAGTCTCTAACTATGTAGCTTTGGGTCAAGTCATTTAACCTCTCCAAATTTGACTTTGATGGAGTTCAGGACATGTTACCTCAAAATGTGGCACCTTGACATTAAAAAAAAAAATTCTTTTTAGTTGTTGATGGACCTTTATTTTATTCATTATTCATTTATTTATATGTGGTGCTGAGAATCAAACTCAGTGCCTCACATGTAGTGGTAGAGCAAGGGCTCTACCACTGAGCCATAACCCCAGCCTGGCATCTTGACATTTTAGAAAACAGCAGAAGCAGGAAGGTCACTCCATGACCTTCTTCTACCTCTTTTTCCTAAAGCAGGCCATAAGACTCTCATTGAAGAGGAGAAGGCCTCTATTCCTAAAAGAAAAGAAGATCCTCATCTGTGAAGACACAGAAAATAACCTGGACTAATAGATCTTGAGGCCTGGCTAAGTCTCCCCAGTTTGTTACCACTAGACCATGCTTCTTTTGTCTAATCATTCTTCTCTATGACTATCCATTTCTTCATCAAACTCAGCATAAAAATATACATGTTTTCTGGTTGCTTTGAGCCTTCATTTCTAAAGTCTCCTGTGTCATGCGAAATTTATAAATAAATTTGTATGCTTTTCTCCGCCATTAACCTAGGAATGACAATGAAGATCTTTCTTTTCCCCTACCACTCACTGGTTTGTAATACAGGGGTGGCAATAACCTATCCTTCAGGGTTGTTCTGGGACTCCAGTTAAATGAAAGGATGGGAAAAGGCTATATTCAGGCTTTGGTGTTTTTTTTTTTGTTACCTGTTTTAGTAGGAAAAACCATTAGGTTAATGGAGGCCAAAAGGCAAGTAGGTTGGAAACTGGCAACTTTCCATTTCCAACCCAATAAAAGATTAACCATCAAGTGGACACCTCTATGTAGGAGGACCTTTGCACATGCCCATCACTAGCTAAGGGACACCCACAGCAGCCAACCCAAGCAATTTCCCATACTGAGGCACCGTGGATACTTAATCCACAACTAAGTATGGGGAAGCTGGCCTCCAAGATGCCATACAGTTCATATTTAAGAAAAAGAGTGTTGTCACTAAGTCCTTAAGAAAAATGAAAGAACTAAGAGCCAAGAGTTCTGGATTGTTTTCTTGTCAATTATTATTTGGGTGATAGATCATGTTACTACTTGGGTCCTCCCTTTCCTGATTCATATGTGGAGTCAATTCTTTCATAGAAGCTTCATGGTTTCTGGGGTGGGCTGGGGTACAAAATGAGGGAATACATGTGCCAAGTGTTCTGAACAGATAAAAGTACCATGTAAATTAATGTGAGGTTGGAAAGAGTTCTCATTGTTCAACCAAGATTGAAATCACATATTCACGTATTCCCATGGTCTGTCTTAGAGGGTCTACAATGTAAACATTACCCAGACCTCAGAAAAGTAATTTCAATTACCAATTTACCTGTGGTAAGTGAAGAGAGAAGTGATGAGTGCACAATTAATTATAAAATTCGCTGAGTGACAGAAAGCCTTCTGAAGGTATAAGGCACAAGGATACGAAGGAGGAAGAAATTGGGGGAGGTTCAAATGGCCTTGGAGCCCAATCTGAGAGATGCATAGATTCCTACACTTAGAGGTAAGAGGAGCAGAGGAGAGGAACTTGAATTAGGGAAAGGATTTCATGACCAGGACATCAGGAGGAATTTCTTTGCCTAGAATTGCTGGTGAGACACACGGCCGAATAAGGGGAGGATGGTTAGGAAATTTATGATCTGAATAATGTCTTTTTCTAGTCTATGGATTTTGAAAGTGTTTCAAAATGTATTCAGGCCTTCTGCTCCTTACCAGTGGGCAGATATGTGCTCTTGCAAGGCTAGTGAGCCATTCCTCTGGGATTTGAGGTCCTCATGTGCCATATTTAGGCTATGGTACCCTTAAAAGGAATCTCCATGGGTAATTTTATCTGCCAGAAATAATATCTATTTGTTTGATCAGATGTTAGCATTTATACATGTTATTAGACTACAGGGGCTCAAAAGAGATGATCATGGGAGATATTCTGCTTTGAGGAAGAAAGAAGAATTTCTTCAGAAGGTAGAGTCCTGGACACACCAGGAAGGATTTAGTAACCCACTTTATTCCCTGCTTATTCCTTAATAAGCGTTCAAATGAGAAAACAATGGAGAACAAGCAGAGAGTGTACATGTATCTGAGTGGCTGGTTATAATACGAGGAGATCATCAGGAGTGCCAGGAACCTTGGCGGCATAGTCATCTAGAGAGTGGTTGTGACTTGGAACCTAACCTGATGGTCATTGCTACTCAAATGCAGGCTCAGCTACCAGTTGTGGGAAAGGGCTTTCAGAAATGACTGCCACTGTGTGCCCCTCCCATTTCCCTCTGCAGTGGGATTTTGCAGCTCCTCCCATCAAGAGGTGAAATCTGTTTCTCCACACCTTAAACCCAGGTCTGCCTTGTGGACTGCCTTAAAACATACAGTGCAATGAGTGTTACAAAGTGCCAGTTTTTGTTTTTCAATTGTAGATGGACACAATACCTTTATTTTATTTATTTATTTTTATGTGGTGCTGAGGCAGTGCCTCACACATGTCAGGCGAGCACTCCACCTCTAAGCCCCAACCCCAACTCCAAGGTGCCAGTTCTTATGTGCTTCTTCTTACTCTCTGGGAATCCTGCCCAACTTCCATATGAATAAGCCCAGATTGGTATATGAGGGATGAGAGACCTTCTGGACCAGAACTGAGCCAGCCCATTTGTTCTACTCTAGAGATGTGGTAGTGACCAGGCAAGATCTTCAAACTCACCTACCCACCCTGTACATGACTGCTGATGTAGAAAGAAGCCCAGCCAAGACCAGAAAAACTACCCTGAACCCAGCCTAAATTGCCAGTCCGAAGAACTATAGCAAACACGTTGTTCAGGCCAAATGAAACACAGCAGTAACTTGAATCCAACTCTCAATGAGCAAGTTGGATCTATTCTGTTTTCATATTCTCTCTCTGTTATCCACAGACCTGGCTGGAATCTACTTAGATTAATTCATCATTTTTTTTTCTCCTGGGAAATTATCACTTTATAACTATTCTATGTTCACTCTTCCTATTTCCCCAATCCAACTACACTGGGCATTTCCTCTTCAGTTCTTAATCTGAGACTGTCTCTAGTTATTAAACCCCTAGTGTTTACAATAATGTAGGACTTGTCTTCCACATACAGCCCTGTGATATCCACGTCCCCCATCCATCTCTGAGGCTGAGCTTTCAGGGACTACAATTATTATCATCTTACCAATGATGGCTGCAATGGAAAAGTGCATGGATGAATAGGTTTATTGTCCTTGGGAACCTTCTCTCCATAAACTCAGGAACCGTTTTAGGAGGTAAGAGGCCACCAGTAAGCGTCCATCAATTGTGAGTTGTTCTACTTTAGATAAAATGGCTGTTGTCATTCAAACCATTCAGACCTTTCATACTCTACCTTCTGAGTCCTCTATCCCTTATGCTTGTTCTCCTGTTCCTTTGGCTACCAAGCCCTTATCAGGAGTGTGTGTGTGTGTGTGTGCGTGTGTGTGTGTGTGTTATATGCATTTGTGTTCCTTTTCCTACTTTAATATCATAACCTTTTTGTGTGTCCTTCTCAATAAATTCTTTCTATGTACAGTCTTTGTTTGGTTTGGCTTTGTTAAAAACCATCCTAGCATCTGTGATAGAATAATTTGTAAGTAAAGATGGTGGTGGTGGTGGTAGTGTGTGTGTGTGTGTTCACACGTGTGTGTGTGTGTGTATACACAATAAATTCCTACTGCTAGGTGTCCCCTCATTAGCTTTCTGGACAGTGTTTCTGCGAATTACATTT
Organism: Marmota marmota marmota; assembly: GCF_001458135.2. Taxonomy (NCBI): domain Eukaryota; kingdom Metazoa; phylum Chordata; class Mammalia; order Rodentia; family Sciuridae; genus Marmota; species Marmota marmota. Next base: position 13,698,439 of record NW_025999853.1, on the reverse strand, counting down.
TATATTGAATTTGAGAGTGAGTGCACTTGTGTGCTGAAGCTCATGTCACTCTTCAAGTAATGCCTCCTGTTGATTTATAGGACAGACCATCCAATATTTGAATTTTGTTTTAAAGGCACATTACCTTAACATGGAAGTCTTCTCTCTTTTTCAATGGCTGATTAAAATTAAATTCAGATTGTAGTTGAAGAAATATTATGATTGTGTTAGCTGATTAGTTACATATTTAGACAAGACTGAAATTATTAATTATATGACAACAATCCTGATTCTCATTAATGCACCAAACCTGCTCCCAGGATGCATTTGAAGGGATGTCATGACATGATGGAGGATGGCTACTTGCTCTGTTACTCCTGTTTTGATCTTTATTAGCAGAGTTGGTTTTGCATCTTCATACTAGAAGGATTGGCTTTTTCACTCCCCCTACCCAAGTGTTTGTGTCTGCATTTTGGTATTCTTTTTTAAAAAGCTTTTGTTTCAGTTCTGTAAAACTGAAATATATATATCTATATCTATCTATCTTACTGTGTGTAAGAATTTCTCCCAGTGCTTTGCAGAGATGAAACTGCTGCTGTCTGTTGAACTCACTTGGCCTGAACCAAGAAGCTGCTCTCTTCTTCCAACAGAGAAAAAGAGCTGCCTTCCTGATCAGAAAGAGGAGATATAAATATTAGGCCCTTAAAAGCTGATGTGAGCATTTGCAATGTGATCTTAAAGAGAGAACCCCTCCCCTTTTAAGTTAGATCTTAGAGGGGGGAAAAATTCGTGCCGCAAACACATAAGGCTGTAAAAAGGCCATAGAATGAGTTGTGCCCACAGGGCTATGACAGGGTGGCCTGTGGTCATTTGGGGGCACATGTGGTTTAGGTGAGGGGAGCAGGTTGACTTTTGGGTGAGCTAGAACATAGATTCTTATATGCTATTTTTCCAGGCCTTTCAGCCCTTAGTGAGACCAGCCCTGTTTCCAGCAGTTCTGGGGAAATGGGAGAGTTATTTGGGCTGCATGCTTTATTGACTAGAGACCGAATGGGGCCGCAGATGTCATAATTTCCCTATTATCACTTTGCTGAGCACTTCCTGGCCTCCCTTCATTATCTTGCTCCACATTAGCAGTTATAAGTAGCCTCTTTATGGGATCTGAACACTGTTGGCAGTGCTTCTGCTTGCGAGGACCCAGTGAGAAGACACAGGAGCACAGCCTCTCTCTCCGAGTTTCCACAGGGGCTCAGAGAGGAACACTCTGCTCCCCCTTCTTTCCAGACTGAGGGGCATTTCCTTCCTCATAACAGTAGGACAATGACCTTAGTCCCCTGTCCCTAGGACAGAAGGGAAAAGCATACACACTGGAAGTGGGAGTCCAGAGCAGGGCTGTTGTGTCCTACCAGGAAAAGTTCTTAGAGACATGTACAGTCTTGGAGGGCAAATGCAGCCCAGGCTGGCTTCCCAGAAGCATGTGGATAAGAGGCCCTGTGGCCAGCAGAGCAGTCAGGCATCTGCTTTGTATTCATACTCTTGAGTTGCAGTCATATTGTCATGCATCTCTTCTTGGAGACTTATTTAACAGCACCTTAAAAGATATTCGTCTCTGGGGGAGGCTTCACTTAGCACAGAAATTGGGCAATTCAAAGCAAAGATTTCTGACAAAACCCTTGATAACCATAGTGCATATATCTTATCCTCTTCATGCATGCGTGTATTTTGGGGATCCAAATGAGTATATGGAGTTTTATTTTTCCTCTAGTCATTGCTGGTATTGCATATCTTATGTATTTGTGAACGACTTTTGTTTTCTCTAAATGGTGTCCCCTCCACTCCTATATACAACACAGATGCCATGGAATTCAGGACCTCAAACAGCTCCTAGTTCACAGTCAAGTTTTGAAATAATGGTCAAATGTGTAGAAGACGAAAAAGAATATCTTCCAATCACGCTACGTGCAGTGAATTTCATCTTGATGTATGTGTAGAAAGCACCAATGAAAAATAAATTAATGAGCAAAAGGAAGATTCATAGAGGAAGGCAAATGGAGGGAAAAGAGGAGCGAAAGATTGGAGAAATGGGGACTGAAACGGAATAAGTCAAATTCCATGCATGTATGATTTTTGTCAAAATTAACCCAACTACTATGTATAACTATAATGCTCTAATTTAAAAAAAAACACAAAAATATTTTTTGAGACATATTACCTTTGTTATTTCCCTGCTTTAACTTAGAAAATGTGTTATTAACAAGGATAGTAAACATGTATCATTGAGAGCCCTACCATAAAAAAAAAGCATATCTTTTCCTTACTAATCACTAGTTCATGGCTGAGGCCTCTGTAGTAAAAGACAGATTATAAGAGAAAGTATATGAATTTATTTAGTACAAATTTTATGTGGTATAGGACTCTTCAGAGTCACAATCTAAGTGACTGTTTTTCTCCTACTAATCTAAATTTAGAAAGCAAGGGGAAAAAATCTTGCCCTCCTCTTTCTACCAGACCCTACAGGCAGAGACCTAAGGAAACTGAGCTTGGTGAGAATTCTCAGATTTCACCAGCTTTCTGTCAGGTATTCCAGGATTTTATCTGCAAGCTCTGGAGCAAGTGCGATATCTCAGCCTTCCCTTCACTGTAACCAGAGACTGAAGAGGAGGAAGGTTATTTCTCCACCTCTTAGGGTCCCTGCCTGGAACCAAAAATAAAAATAACACAAATTAACAGGAGAAAAACATGCACATTTACTGGATGAAATTTGATGTGACATGGATCCTTCAGAAGGAAAGTTAGGATCAAAGAAACAGGTGCACATGTGTGCATTAGTGCTTGGTTTGATCAAGAGTGGTCCACTGTGGAGGAAGAAGATTGGAAAACAATCTTCTTTGCTCTAATGCTAATAAGCTGGGGTGGGGGCTTTGCAGGGCTTATTTCTTTTCCATGTCCCTAAGTTTTCAGACACAGGAATAGGGAGGGCACTCTCATATAATGTCTTCTGGTTTATTTCAGGGAGAATGTCAGAAAATTCTAGGTTTTATGATCTGCTCCAAGGGAGAAAGATGGGAAAAGATCAGAGACTTTCCTGCTTCTGTTGTTTTATCAAATTCCCTTGTCTTAAAACAGTACACGAAGATGTTCTGAGCCCCATCAAATGAGTGAGCAAGTGAACCTGACTTTCTTATGCACCAGCCAGATAAGTGCCATTTTCCCTGTCCTTATGCATGTGGATCAGCAGAGTAAGTCTGCATGGCTGCCATGAAGATGAAATGAGCTCCTCTCTGCACAAACCCTAAGGGTGCCTAACTTGTAGTAGTTAGTCACTTAAATGTCTGAGTGTTTTTTTCCCTCCTGCCTTTGTTTCCTTCCTCTTGGACTTCTAATAAGCTGCTAAGGGAATAAGGGGTGTAAATGTTCTGAAAAATGTACACAAATACATGGTGGTTTTATTATCATCTAGTGGATCCAGACAGGCAAGCAGAGAACTACAATGGTTATAATATGGCCCATTTGAAAGACTTCCCATTCTCCCCCAGGCAAATAGGCAAGAGAAGCACAATGAAGTCTGCATAATGGTCCTTTTGTTGGGGCAGTGGGACCCAGGAAAGCACAGCATGAACTCAGGCAGGTTCAAGAGCTTAGCTGGAGGGCCACGATGCCGGACCACCTGTTTCGCTGGTGATATTTCCTTTTAAAAAATATTGATTGGCCATAATGAGCATCCAGGACTGGGAGGTGTGCCTGCATCCTCTCTAGAAATTCATGCTCTGCTAGAGCTAAACCAGCAAGTTTCAACAAAGTTGCATGTTTAAAAAGCTCTTGGGAAGAAGAATAACTATTCATTTCAGTCTACTTTCCAGTAGCATGATTATAGACTATGTAGGGTAAGAACGTATTTGTATGCATGTGTTTGAGTGTGTTTATGGGGAATAAAGGGAAGAAGGAGAAAGCTTCGCTTCAGGGAGAGTGAAGGGTCACACCCTGACTACCGGCTGTGGACAGGCAGAAAATGGAAAGTGGAGTGTGTACATGGGAGACTGAGAAAAATAAAAAAGCTTGAGTTTATAGAAAAGGAGTCAGGACGAGGATTCAGAGGCAGAGCAAGCCAGGTTGGACACATCAACAGCAGGGAAGCAGAGAGAGAGGCAGGGTGAATGCACACAGCAGGGGCCTTACCACCTCCTGGAGGACAGCAGGATCTGTAACCAAGACCATCCTCTGCATGGGGAGGGGCTCTGAGTGTGAGACACACAGCAGATGCTCACAGCGGGGAGCAGAGGCCTCGCCACAGATCTGAGAAAGCCAAGAAATTAGGGATAAAAAGACCTGGTAGGTCACCAGGGCTCCTCACCTCTGCTTGTGCCTGAGTTCTTTTGTCTAGCATGTATCTTTAAAAGTCTCCTGAATTATGCTCCCTACTCCTTAAATGCTTTGCTAGAAGATGAGGTTCTTCCCCCTCCTCAACCTCTAGTTTCTTTTTTTTTAAATCACTTTTAAAATTTTTTATTCTACTTTGTTATATATGACAGCAGAAGGCATTACAATTCATATTACACATATAGAGCACAATTTTTCATATCTCTGGTTGTAGACAAAGTATATTCAAACCATTCATGTCTTCAAACAGGTACTTAGGGTAATGATGTCCATCTCATTCGACGTTTTTCCTACCCCATGCTCCCCTCCCTTCTCCTCCTTCCCCTTTGCCCTATCTAGAGTGTCTATTCCTCCCATGCCCCCCCCTCCCTATCCCACTCAAATAATCAGCCTCCTTATATCAGAGAAAACATTCAGCATTTGTTTTTTTTTGGGATTGGCTAACTTCCCTTAGCAGTATCTTCTCCAACTCCATCCATTTACCTGCAAATGCCATGATTTTATTCATTTTATTGCTGAGTAATATTACATTGTGAATATATACTACATTTTCTTTATCCGTTCATCTACTGAAGGATATCTAGGTTGGTTCCACAGTTTAGCTATTGTGAATTGTGCTGCAATATACATTGATGTGGCTGTGTCCCTGTTGTATGCTATTTTTAAGTCCTTTGGGTATAGACAGAGGAGAAGGATAGCCAGGTCACATGGTAGTTCCTTTCCCAGTTTTCCAAGGAATCTCCATACTGCTTTCTATATTGGCTGCACCATTTTGCAGTGCCACCAGCAATGTATGAGTTCTGAATTCATACAGAATACATAAAGATTAGGATTTATAAAAAGAGAGAGAGAGATCCTGAATCCAGAAACACACACCTGTTTGGCAGTCATCAGGCAGCAGGGTGTAGAGAGGTGTTGGCTGCCTGAGCAAGAAGCTGCCGTGGTTTCCCGCAGGGCCTTGTCTACAAAGGTAATGATCCACACATTTCCAAAAAGTGATTTAGAGAGTTAGCTTGGTTGTGATGTTTCATGGAGGGGAGGAAAGGAAGAAGGAATGAGAGGCAAACACAGTGCAGAGAAGAGATATTGCAGGAGATGGAGAAGAAGGATGGGAAGTAAAGAGAATTGCTTTGAGGGGTACAGGGTGAAGAATCAGGCTGGGGATGGGGCAGAGGAGATTATAAATATTTACCCCATGGTTAGGTGGCTTTCAGCTAGTACAGTGGTTCTCATTTGGGGGAGATTTTGTTCACCAGGAGATACTTGGAAAGGTCTGGAGACATTTGTAGTTGTCCCAACTAAGGGTAGAGGAATGTGCTGGACATCTGGTAGAGGGCAGGAATTCTGCTAAACTAACTTAAGCACACAGGGCAAACCCCACAATGAAGAGTCATCATTGCCTGGAGGTCAATAGTGCTAGGGTTGAGAAACCCAAAGTAGTATGTATATGCACATGCATATACATAAATATTAGTTACCCTTTCTCCCTATGTAGTACACTCTGATACTCTCTCTGTTCCAGCTTATTCTGTCATTAAACAGTGTTGATCACAGTCTCTAATAGATTTCTTGATGCACTAATTGCAAAGCACTGTAGAAAGGGACAGAAATGGAACAAAATTCCCTTGCATGGTAGTAGGTGCCTAAAGTCCTGTTCTATCTCTTCCTATTCCACTCTCTGTCTCCCTCAGTCTGCTCCAGGAATACTGCCTTCTGCAGGTTCTTGGGATTTCTGCTAGGATGTGCCTCTTGTAGCTCTGGGTATACATTTGAATCTTGCTTATAAACTGTATGTCTCTCCTTCTGGAGAATAGGGCTCCTGTGTGTGTTGCTTATCATTTTATCCCAACTGCTTAGCACAGTGCCTGGAGTACCACATATGTCACTCAAATAATTGCTGGAAGCTTCAGGATAAATAAATAATAAATACCCTTTGGACAAAGTAAACTAGAACTTTCAATAGGTCTTCTAAGTGGGGTTTGGAGATCAGAATATTTCTGCCTAAATAGAAGATAAAAGTGAATACAAGGGACGTGGTTAATACCTCTTCTGTCTGCTTTTATACCATCTCTTTTTGTTTGAGCACTGCTGTTTCAAAGGACAGGCTGACCCTTTCTGTTCTAGGAGCACCTGAGAGGTACTGGCATTTCCAGTGGCTTTCCCTATCCACAGTATTGTGTATGTGCACATAATTCATGGGTCCTAATGAAAAAGATGGGAAATCCTTCCTTTTTTCAGGGTAGATTTAGACAAAATTTATTTTTTAACATTTATCTCCTTTTGAATGTATGCTGGCAAATGATCCCTTGACTAATACAAGGGCATTGTTATAAGTCTTGCTTTCTCGTTCTACTTTTATCATTGAGTTATTGAATTTAAAGTGGAGGAAGGTCTGGAGAGATGGCATGCATAAAGTCTTTTACAGACAAGGTATCTGTCAAAGGGCAGTCAGGCCATATCAATTCCAGCAAGTCTGACAACAACCTTACCAGTGAAGTTTTATTATTATGTCTACTCTCAATATGAGAGAACGGGGCACTGAGAATCTGTGCAGTGTTCAAGTGAGACAACAAATAAATGGCATAACCAGAACCCAATCAAGGTCTCTGACTCAAAAAGCAAGATCTGGAGATGCAGGTTGGGCAGTCGTCAACATTTATATAGTACCTGGAGCCACGGGAGGAGAGGCCATCAGTAAATTATGTAGCATGAGAAGAGAAAGCAGTCTGGGAAAGACTTGGTAGACATTAGTGTTTAGATCCAGGAAGAACAAGATAAACCTGAAAAAGTTAACCGAGAAAGAGGAGCAGGGCAGGTGGATGGGGAAGAAGGAGATGCATAGTACAGAGCCCAGAGAGGAGAGCATCGAAAGGGTGGGAGTGATCCAGAAGGTCCCAGTGGACAATATCTTAAGGATTTGACAATATGGGGTCCAGGGGGTATCTGATGATGTTGGAGCAACTATTTGAGTCAACAGATTTCTGTGAGTTGAGAAATGAATGAGAGGTAAGAATTCAGACAATGAATACAGCTTGACATTTGGTCGAAGAGGAGAAGGGTGTAAGATGACCATGAGCTGAGTTTTTTTTTTTTTTTTTGCTAATTTTTATGATAAGAGGATTGTGTAAATATAATTGCTATCAGTCAGTCCCAGAAGAGAGGGTTGAAAATACAAGAAAATAAGGAGGGCAGAGATCTTCATCCCCAGAATAAATAAGGATGTGGAGTGAGATTTAGGACAACCCTGATATGAAATATCAACTGTTTAATTTCTATAAATTATAATCACCCACATTGAGATAAATCTCACCTTTTTTAGAGAGATACTCTCTCCTTTCATATAATTTATAGATTTCCTTTAACTCAATTTCCTTATATTTGTCTCTGTTCTACAGTAAAATCTAAGATCCAGGATGTGGTAGGATGTTAAGATCCATGGGGCAGAAATGGCCTGAAAGTTTAGACATATTTTTTCCCCTTGAAACAATCCTATTTGGAAAGCAGAGTGATGCTAAGACATATCTGATATTAGTAGGATTTTAATTCATTCTGAAATGTGAGAAAAGAAGTCATTAAAAGTGGACTTGATTGCACTGAACACGTAATAAACCTAAGGGCACAGAAAGGGCACAAAGTTCTCTCTTGAGCACGCGAGCGTCTTGAACTAAGTATACAATATAGCCTTCCTCTTGACCTTTGCCTCTCAGCTTGATAATTTTCAAATTAGAAACCATTAATACTAATTTAAAAAAGAAGAAAGTCCTGGATTGGATTCCTAAAATGGAAACTTGATGTGTCTTCTCCTTCTCCTCTCTCAAGTCTCTCAAGAGTGTGGGGCCGTGTGTCTGCCTTGCTCTCTCACTAGCTCATCCCAACTGGCAGAATGACCTTGCCGATGCCTGGAAAAAAACTAGCACACAACATGCACTGGCCTATTTGCTGGTATGACTCAGAGGACTGAAATCCTCCCTGCAGCTACCTGGGCAGATCAGCTAGTCTTACAATCTTTACCTTTTGAGATGAACTTTCTGTTGTACAGATCACATGCTGATCCTTGAAACAAATACGATGAAAATGCTGCATCTCTTCTATACTCATGAAAAGTCAAGTGCCTCGAGACCATGTGGGAAGCATAATGAAGGAGAGGACAGCAGGTACCGGGCAGAAAGTGGGACTTGAAGCTTCAGTTTATAATTAGGTGGCAGTAGAAGAGAGGGAATGCTCAAGGATATTTAAGAAAGAGAGGGCCAGATTTAAATTTTTCTCTGCCACTGACTGTCTGGATGACCTTGGCCTGTCACTTAACTTCTATGAGCACTGGCTTCCTCGTATGTAAAATACAGCCTTTATAGAGCTGTGAGGGTCAGGTGAGGTCATCTGTGACCATTACCCAGGCTGCCCATGGTACCCCATCAACACTCAACAAATACAGATGCACCTCAATTTACAGTGGAGTTAAGTCTTAGTAAACCCATTGTAAATTGAAAAAATTGCAAATTGGAAATGCATTTAATACACTTAATCTACCAGACATTGTACCTTAACAACATGGTACACTGTAGATTTTCGATTGTTTTCCTCTGGGGTGGTTGACTGGGAGGTCCAGGTTGAAGCCACCACCCAGCACTGAAAGAGAGGATTGTACTGCATGGAATTCGCTTGCGAAAAGATCAAAATTCAAAGTGCTTTCTACTGAATGCCTACTGATCTCCTATATTTTAAGTTAAGGACCATCTGCACTAGGTTCTCTATATTGACATGCAACTTTGTACCCAGATTATTCTCATACCCAGTTCTGTTTGAGTGAACAATGCTCAGGTATTATCTATATGGTGTTGTTACAAGGACCCAAGGTGAGAAATATGGAAGGGGAATTAGGAAGTGAGAACAGGAGGTGAGTTTGGTTTGGAGTATATCAATTTAAAAATGCCACCAAGACTTTCAAGGAGAGAAATATCAGTCAATTTTGGAAATAATATTAACATAAAGGTGGTAGTCATTGAAGGGAGTTGTAATGCCTGAACTCTAAGGAGTACCATTTTTTAATAGGGCCAATATGAGAAAGAGGTGCTCAAGGAGAATAAGATAAAAGGTATGGGGGACTGTGGTCACAGGTATCAAAAGAAGGAGGAATTTCAAATAGCACAGAGTTATTGACATTGCCAGATGCAGCAGGGCAGCCCAATGATGCAGTAAAGATGTTCTTTAATCCTCTTAAAATACCGAGCTCCTTGGTGAGTTGATGGAAGCATCCAATGAAACAGGAGGGACAGAAGCCCGAATACTGTGGGAAGAAGGGAAGGTGTGGAAGTGACAACAGGAGTGTCAACTACTTTCTTAATAGAGAAAGCCACAGAAGACAGATTATTGGAGGAGGGAAAGGGACATGGGGAGTGGGAGTGAGGTGACAGTAAGAGAGTAGTAGGGAGGGTAGATATGATCAAAGCTTGACTCTTAGGGTTCTGAGTTTCCTGAGTACCCCTGACCTCATAGTACATTGAATATCACATATGCATGTATAGAAATGTCACAGGGAAACCCCATTAATATGTATAATTAATATGATTAAATAATCATGATAATAATAAAAAGAAGGTCACAACTGTAGAAGGAGGTAGAATCAAGGGTGAATTTTATGTTCTAGAAGTCAGAGGCGTGATTATGTCTATAGTCTTAGGAGAAGGAGAACTTGGAGAGAGGAAGAGGTTGAAGACAGGAAAAAGAGAGTAATTTGGGGTGAAATGGAGAGAGATGGAAAGGAACTAGATTAAGAGAACAGGAGGAAAGGCAGACCTTAAACCAGAAGAGAATGCTTCATCCTCTGGGATTCGAGGAAAGGCGGTGAGGATGGGAGTGGGCAGAGATTGAGGTAGAAAAGGGTGGGAATGGGCTCACTTCTCCATCCCTTATCTTTACCCATCAGGGTGGGATGAAATTTTGGAATAATCATGGAAGGTTTTTAAGATCTTTAATGTGCTTGGGGTTTTTAAGGTGTTTCCTCAGCTCTAGGTCCCTTATATTTGTCCTTGAAGGGAACAGGAGACCTCCATTATGCCTGTGTCCTTCTCAGCCTCTGAGCTATGGCTTCTGTACCCTTTACCTGGTTTTTAGTTATCTCTCTTTGTAGCCAACTTTATGCACCTGGGGATGTGATGCATTTGGTGATTGAAATCATGTGGTCTTAATCCTCATGGAGTTTTCAGGCTGGTGAAGGTAATAATAACAAGTCTACTATAAAAGGCAAATGATGACTAAGACCTGTGAAATTAAAGCACAGGGTATCATGATGGGGTCCAGGAGGATCTGAAAAGTCAGAAAACTTTTAACCAGAGGATCAGAGAGAAATGTGACAAGGGTGGGCAGGCCAGCTGCGTGATAGAGCTGAGGGAACGCCTCCCAGGCAGAGGGAACAAGTTGAACACTTGTCTGAAGGCAACATTGAGCATGATGCCTTTTACAAATAAAGCCAATCATTTGAGCGAGAGATGGAGAAAGAAAAGAACATGAAGTTAATTGAGAGAGGGTGACAGAATCCGGATCATGCTGAGCCCCATTAGCTATATTAACACTGTGGATTTTATGAGTAGAATGGGAAGCCATCAGAGGGTTTGGAATGTGGAGAGAGTTCATGTGATCAGTTTTACTTCCTGAGAGATTCCTTTTGTAGCTTGAGGAAAATCATCAAAGAGAACCAACAGGGGAAGTAGAAGCAGGGAGATCTGCTATAGACTCTGCAGTTGACCCAAGAGAGAGGATGGGGACTTGGTGGCAGGGATGATGGAGAAAGGAGGACTGACTTCACACTTATTTTGGGAGGTAGAATCAACCAGGTTTAGCTGTGGAGAGAAAAAGCTGTCATGGATGATTCTTAGGGTTCTGAGTTTCCTGGGTACCCCTGACCTCACAGTTCCTTGAATATCACCAGCCTATCACAGTATAGCATTTTTACCTTTTTATAAAACTGTTGCTTATGAATCTATTTCTTGATTCAATTGCACTTTCCATCTGAATCATTATATCTTAATAAAGGAAAATTATTCTCTGTATCTTCTATGTCTCTCTAAAAGCTTCAAGGAATGAACCCATTTTACTTTCTAAGAATAGTTAAAAAGAGACACAAGCCATGTTTTGCTAATTCTTTGTGATCTTAAATTGTTTCACTGTCTGAACTTAGGCAAGTACCTTAGTCCCCTGAGCTTGAGTATCATTATCTGTAAAGATAAAAAATCCTGAATAGAAACATCAGAGGTCTATCAAGGATACATTAAGATAATAGGGAAAAGTTTTTCATCTAATGAGAAATTATATTCTGAAGTCAGTGCTTAGAGTGCTTATGAAGTGTTCTTTAATATAATCAAATATATAGATTGAATTTCGTAGTTAAAGGAAAGTTGTGGAATAACAGAACAAATCAATTTGTGTTGAGAAAATATTCAGATATATTCAGGATGTAGGATATAAGAAATCATTTGATCTCTTAAATAGCCAATGTCATGTGGTAAAAAAGAGTAAAGATATATTAACTAAATACAGGGTATAAAATTTTATTAGATTTTGGTTTGGATAAAAACTAGTTCTAAAAGTTACGTCAGGGACCATTGGAAAAATTTTAATGTGGATCATATTAGGGAGTTAGCATTAGTTCAGTAAGGCAGGATAACGGTGTAATGGTAGTGTGGAAGCCTCATTCTGAAGTATTGGGGTTGAAGTGATCTAATGCCTGTAATTTTGTAGCACTTTGATAGAAATATGAATATGGAGATAAACAACTATGGCAATATGAGAACACTTTCCATACACCAGAAATGGATTTTCATCATCCTATTCTTTCAACTTTGTTTATGACTTGAAAATCTCAGGTTGAAAAGTTAAGCAAAAAGCAATAAATTGAATGGGAACAAAATTATTTTTCATATAACCCAGTGAGGAAATTCGTTATTATTTAGGCCCTATGTTCTATGGAGAACACTAGATTCACACTTATCCTAGGAGGATTCTGACACTATTTGAAGCACTGGGAAATGAGAACCAAGTCCAGTAGACCTGGGGTCCCACATCACACTTAGGTGGAGGCTGGTGCTGCTCACAGAACAGCATGAAGGTCGGAAGCACTTGCCCTATGTCATTGCTAAATCCCCTTTTGTAATTGGTTTTGCTTCCATGGTATGGTTGGCTGCACTATGGATTCCATACATTTGGGATGCCACTACAGTATGATTTTTTTTATTAGATACTTCACAACACTGTATTCATGATAAAAGTGATTTTAATAATGCAACCCTCATCATTTCAGATCAATGAGTCACTGTCTTTGTATTCTGTTCCCACTGACCTGCCTAATTTTGCTGCAGTATCTACTTCCCACTCTGTCTTCTTTTTCTTAGAAACCAAATGCTTTAATTTTGGAAGAAGGTGGAATCTGACCATATGACTGTTTCTGGGTCAAGTCATTATGGGCCAATGCTTGTGAGTTTCCTGAGGCAGGAGTGGATCGAGGTGGGGGCTGAAGCTTATACTGTTGCTCTCTTTAAGAAAAAGGATACTAAATTGCACATACAAAAATAGATGTAAAACTGAATGTTTATTTAGAATGAGAAAAGAAATCACAACAAATCACAGTTAAAAAAAATCTGTCAAGAAGGTTCATGAACGCCATAAGATCCAGAAAAAAAGAAATAATCAAAAAAACATAATTAACTTCTTGACACTTACTTATAATACTTTTCCCCACACATATATTGGCTGTATTCTTTACCTCTTCATTTAATAACAGTTTTGGAATATTATTGTCTGTAGAGATGATGAAAAAATAATCCTGTCTTTCCTCCAGCCTGGCTGCTTGTATTCATTATTGAAACATTTGAAAAAGTTTCTTTCATCTTTAAAGTTTGTTATTGGTCATATTGCATGTATTATTGGAATAATTGTCGAATTGGGGAAAGCTTATATTTTCTTTCAGAGATGAGCTATAAGACTTCAGGTCATTTTGAGCTTTTGTGTGCAGTTGACTAATCCCACATTCTCTTTGGAATTGACAACATTTATTAACCAGTTTGTCATCATTGATATTAGGAGCTTTTTGTTGGTGCTGAAATTTTATCTCACTAGCCTGAGTGAATCAGTGCAGTGGGCAGTAAGAGTATTTCTTCAAACCCTTTCTGGACCAGGATGGCAGCAATTAGTCAAGGATGCACAGAAATGACAATAAGTCACATAAATCTCTTCTGCTGAACAAAAACTAAATATATCCTCAACTCAGTTTCTATCTTGCTGGACACCAGAAGTATTCCTGACCCCTCAGATAGCACTGGGCATGGTATATGAGAAATGGGAAATTGTGGCCTCCAAGGGGTCAGGAATAGTTAGAGAGGGCAAGAGACAACAATGGAAAAACTACATGATTTTTGCAGATTTTATAAAACTATGTTGCCAGGGCCTCTGCGGTGTCCATAAATAAAGGCCCTGGAGTTAGCACTCAGCAGCTTTCTGATAAACCCTAATGCACTTGAAGTAAACTTTTCTCTATTTCATATAACCTTACAGCATCTGGTGGCATGTCATGCTTGCAGTGGGTTTTTACTAGCTGTTAAAATTAACTTAAGTTTCAGTTAGATTTTTGGGAATGTCATCTATAGTACCATACATGCTACTTAAGAGCCTCAAATAAAATAAGGCATGAATAAAATATTTCTCAAATATCATTATTCAGACTTCTCTCCATATAACTCACATATCTCTAAAGAATCTTCTGGTGGCTTTCAAGCCTGGCTGCACAATTGACTCTCCTGGAACACTTTCAGAAAAATAACAACGGGTATGACACGAGCAATGGTGTTTTTAAAAAGCTCGCCTGATGATTCTGACGTTCAGCCAGAAATTGATATCCACTATGCGAAGGATTGGATATTCCTTTATTTTTTTTTTTTTGCTTAAATGTCAAAATATTATTCTACTGCTTCCTGGACTCCTTTGAATGAAATATAAAGATAGGAGATTCAGGAAATTCTATATGTACATAGCACAATAGGCATATAAAAAATAGATCTTTGCTAGAAATGAACTATCCTGCTAAAAATTCCTGTTCCCATAGAATGCAGTACCATGATGTGCTGACAGGAAGAGATACGAACCAGACTCTGTGAACAGCTCCTAATTAAAAATAAAATTAATTTTCTGCCAAGCACCCTCTGTTGTACTTGGAGGAAAATGCAATTTTGTTCATATAATAAAGCATACCATAAAGGGGTCAGCTACAAAGGCTATTTCAAACAGGAAAGTGTCCAGCATAATAAATCCATTCTAGCTCATCGAACCCCATGCTTTCTCACTGTTGCTCAGGTAACCTATTGAGTTGAGCAGAACAGCCACCTGGCTGCAACTCTCACACCCATTGAACTGGATCATGCATTACAGACAATTAATACCTGCTTGTTCAGGATGTCCACACTAAGTGTATTGTCTTTGTTTCTCCTCAAATGGCTAATGTGGAAAATAAATACAGCAATTTTTATGGTGATGGAAAAAAATGAGAATTAAGAACTACTCCTAAGTGAGACATTTAATGCTTCAAAAGTTATTATTATCTGGATACAGACTTCACTCAGTCTTTCCAGAGATTTTTTATTTCTGTAGATAAATTAGGAAGATTCCACATGTCTCTCTCTCAGGGTTTTTTCATTCAAACCTTTTATATTATCAATAAAATCATTTCATACATACAGTTAAAAACTTATTGTACAGGTTGAGTGTTCCTACTCTGAAAATAAGAAGTCCAAAGTGCTCCAAAATCTGAATATTTTTGAGCATCAACATAATGGCCCAAGTAAAAAATCCCTACCTGACCTCAGGTGACAGGTTGCAGTCAAAATTGAGGCACATGAAAAATACTATATAGAATTACCTTCAAGCCATGAGTATAAGGTATATGAAACATGGATGAATTTCATGCTTAGACTTGGATCCTGTCCCTATGATATCACATTGATATGCAAATAGTTCCAAATCCAAGCACTTCTGGTCCCAAGCATTTAAGACAAAGGATACTTAACCTGTAAATGTATAGAGTCCTCTTAATCCTGAAAAGTCATCTTGTTTTAATATGAAGAACATTCCTCAAATGTAGAGCTGGCCCACAATGTTCTGATTTTACAGGATAACTGCTGAGTAGCTTAGCTACTGAAAGGTTTGGAAGTGGTTTCTAGCTCAAGAATGATTTATCACATGTTAGAATTTATCACATGTTAGAAGGCAACAACAACATAAAGAATGTCAAACCTAAATAAATTTTGTAATAAAAAACCAAGCATTTAATGCAAGAGCCAAAGCATTTCCTTCTATTTTGCTCTCTCAGAGCTCATTGGGCAGGAGTAGGAAGGTCTTAAAGCTGTAATGGTTGCATCTCTCATCAAATATATATTCCTTGGAAAAAGGTATTAGTGTTGCAAAGTATGTTTTTAGCTTATAAGAGAGACAGCTTCTCAATTTGGGGAAAAAAGAGAAGCCAGAAGAACATGGTAGCGCACCAACAGCATGTATTCTAAGAATCTAACAAGAAGAAATGGATTTGATTTAAAACAAGAGAAATTTCAGTTCATTGTAAGAAAGAATTTCTGGATGATTGCTATACTACCTTGAATGTGCTGGTCATTTAGAATGGGAGGTGGTGTGGACAAGTCAGGTTCTTGAGTTCTCCACTGTGGCCCAGCATAATCTTTCTTACATATGGTAGACATGGCTGGGTGTGGTGGTACATGCCTGTAATCCCAGTTACTTGGGGGGCTGAGGCAGGAGGATTAAAATTCAGAGGCCATACTCAGCAATTTAACAAGACCTAGTCTCAAAAAATAAAAAGGACTGGAGATGGAGCTCAGTGGTTAAGTGCCCCTGGGTT
Source organism: Marmota marmota marmota (assembly GCF_001458135.2). Lineage (NCBI taxonomy): Eukaryota > Metazoa > Chordata > Mammalia > Rodentia > Sciuridae > Marmota > Marmota marmota. The sequence continues at coordinate 13,682,193 of NW_025999853.1, read as the reverse complement.
TGATCCTAGACCTGTGCTTAACACTTTACAAGTTCTTCTTTTAACTTTCAGAATCTATTACATGAAATGCTAGATTTTTAAAATATTTTTTATAATATCTTCATCTGTAATTTTATTTTCTAGAATTTATTCTTCAACAAATTAAACTATTTTGCATCACAAATACACACACACACACACACACACACACACACACACTATTCTGTTTGCTTTGCCCAGTCATTGGACAAACTCCTTCCCCTGCCCCATGAAACCAACCTTGGCTTAACAATTTCTTCATGGAGTTTCCTCTGATCTTGAACTGGAAAGATTAATCACACTCCTATCAGCAAGCCTTCTGAATTTCTAAAATTTCATAAATTCTGCTGTATGTTTACAATTCTGTTTTATTAGCACAGAGTGTAAGCTCCTCTGGAGCTGGGACCAGTTGCTTTTTGGGAGGTCCATAACATACACTATGAATCATCATGAAAAGAGACTCAATAATTTTTGAGTGTCTTCCATTCACCTTCACTCTTTCTGCTTTCTCACACTGGGTCAGTCCCCAGGATCACACATGAACAAATGATTCTTACACAAGTCCATTACCGCAATTGTAATTTTGCTTGGATACAAACAAAGACATATACATTTTTATTGGCTATGTCTACCTTTTCTTTTATCCATGATTCCCCAGAAAGCTTGCCTGGAAAGATGACTATAGCCTTTGATGGATTATAGAGGGCCAAAGAGTCTTTCCATTGAAAGGAAGAGTGTAATCCTTCTATTGGCTCTAGGCTGCCTTTACTGCCCTTTTTGTCCAATAGAATATAGAAGAAGTGGCATTTGGAACTTCTGAGGCTAGATGAGACCATGCAGTTTTCTCCTGCCTCCCCAGGAATAACCTAAGGACCCCAACCTGTCATGTAACAAGTCCAACTACCTTGGAACCCTTCTGCTAATAGCCTACATGTAAGTTTTCTGATTGACAGGCTCAGCTGAACCTCATCCTTCTGACCATCCCCAAGGGGTCAACAAATGAATACATCCTTCTCTGGTCCTCTAGAACACTTTATCTGCCAACCAAATACTACGTAGCAACCTGTTAACACTGCATAAGACCGAAGCATCACTGAGCTGAGTCCTGCACAAATTTATAGTCCTACAAATTGGCATAATACTAGCAAAATAGTCATCATCTTCAGTTGTTACATTTTGGAATGGTTTGTCACATGGCAGCGCATAGATGGAACCCAGGCTTTCCTCCACTTCTGCTTGACCACTCAGCACCCTTTCCAGTTCAAATGCAGAGGGATTTCTCCTCTGTGTCCACTGATGATTGAATTAGTGTACTTCTGCTGATTCCTCTTCTCTAGGCCTTTCTCAGATAATGGACTCTCTGCCAGACTGATTCTTTAATGTTTCCAAACTTCTATTTCCTTCATTCTTGTTCTTCTATCCCCTGACCCCGCACTTACACTTCTGTGGTGCCACTGTTGCAGACATCAGTACTCTCTGAAGGTTCTCTCCTCTCTCTTTAAGATAGCTCTATAGAATCTTCCAGCAGCTGAAGTGTTAAGTATGTGAACAGCTAATTAAAAAAAAAAAAAAAAAAAACTTGGACATCTATGTCCCTGGAGGACTTTAAAATAGAATGAGCAATAGATAATGACCTATTGGATGAGTGTTTAAATATTCCTTATCTCACAATCAGAGGGCTAGGACAACCTCACATAAGTCCTTTCTTTCAAAAGATTCTATGATAGATTCAGATGCATAGAACCGGTCACAGCCATGAATTATGTGAGCTATAGAATTCTTGATAACATAATTCAATTGCAAGAAAATAACTGCTTGAATCACGTTTTTGATGTACATTCAAAGAATTTCATCTTTGGGAAATACGTTTGATTTTTTTAAAGAACTATGAGTTTCTTCCCACTATAATCAATGTTTATCACTATATTGATTTCTTTTCTAGCATTTTGTACTCCATTGTGTTTTTTTAATCTATGAACATTCCTAAACTTTATCTGCAGTTTTCCATTTCTGATGTATTTAATGGTTGCTTAAAAGTGGTTTATATCCACCTTGTATGTAAAATAAAAGAGAGAGAATCCTCTTTACATTTTTGCTTTGGTGACTAATCTATGCATTTCAGAAATCAATGTGCTTCATTTCTCACATCAATGGCACCATGATCATCTTAGGGTGTGGGAAAGATTTAAATGCTGCTTGTCCTTCTCTGAGGGTCGTCCCCTCAAACCAAGTGAGAAGAAGCAGGGAGGCCAAGTATAATCATTTAATAGCTTGTTGTGTTGACCTTTAAAGTGCAATCAGTTACCCCAGTTAAACAATTTTTAGCCAAAGCAATCAACATTGCCACTCATTTCTCTATTCCCAAACTGAGCAGGAGTCAAGAGTACTCCACATGTGATATGTTGAACAGTTAAAGGACAGCGTGGGTTGACATATCCTAAAGCAGCAGAATCAGAACAAGGGCATGGAATGGGGATGGGAGCAGGCACCATAGAAGTTCCCATATTTAACATCACCTGCCACTGTTTGCCAAGATGGTGGATTTTGGTTGCTGTAATTGACTGACCCTGCAGCTACAAAGTTCTTAAATTCTGATTCAAAATGGGGTTGCAATCAGGTTGGAACAGACCCACAGAGAGATTCCTTTGTCTATCAGTATCACAGGGAGGAAAGGGCATGCCACAGAGTGTCTAAGAGCCCAAAGCAGTCACATCAGGAGAGCACCCAGGCAGCAAAGCACTACAGAGCTCAGAACAGCAGAAAAATCCCCCAAATTGGAGACTCCTGAAAAAGCAAGAGAAATAAAAACTATTTCTTAAGATGACAGTGGCCCCAGGTGAGGAAGACAAGTCAGAAATCCTACAGAAGACATCAGCCTTACGAGGGAGAAGAGTAGAGCCAGACGGTGACACTATTGCTGCCTATGCACTTAAATAACTGTGTGACATCAAACAAGTTATTATTCTTTTCTGCCTCAGTGTCCTCCTCTGCAAAAAGAGTAGATCCTGAGCCAATCGTGATAGATTAAACATATACATATAGATTTATTTATTTCTAAAAACAGAAAGTACTCACCAATTATTCATTTTTATCCCTTTTTAGAAGATTTCTTTAGTCTTCTTTGTTATTTATATGCTTCAGGTCTTCAGTACATATTTTACAGATACTCAGTTATTTAATTGGTAATGTTACTTTATCAGCCATGATAACTCTAAATCTAGAGGTTAAAAGTGATGAAATTCTCTTGTATTAACTGAGAAAATAAAGCCCCCAGACAACCTGGTCATTTCTGCCTATCAAACAGCCTGACAGGTGAGACCTTAAAGGGGAAGCAGCACTAGTGGAAAGCTGAAGTCTGCTTCCTAAAGGGTATGATTTTGCTCTTTGACTATTTACATAATAGCCAAATGAAATGTTCGAGGTCTAATATCCCTAAAGTTAATAGGTTTATGGCCAGAGGTAGAATGAAAATTTCCCCAGAATGCTTAAAAAATGGTAGCTATTTATTTTCCAGCTAAATCATCAATACCACAGGAGCAGGAACAGGGTCTTTCTTACCCCATAAAGACAAGGTCTAAGATATGCTAGATATGTGTTAGATGAATTTGATTTTGCTTAGTCAATACTTATTAAGAATCAATTATATGACAGGCACAGAGCTCAGTGGTGACAAGAGAGCCAAAGTCCCTTCCTTCACAAAACTTATATTCCAGTGGAAAAGAGATAAAGCAAGCAAATGGTAGGTAGCTAGATGAATTTATAGATGATAGAAGAAAGGTAGATGTCTAATGTGATGCTGGATGCTGAGGATTACTGTGGAGAGAAATAAGGAAGCACCATTAGACAATGGAGGTTGCTGTCTTAGATTGGTGGTAGGGACACCTGTCAGAAGAGATGATTGTTGATAAATGAGTGAAACCAGGGGAGAGACAGGAGGTGTCTGGGAAAGAGTGTTCCTGGTAAAGGTAATGGAAAATGCAGTGGCCCTGAAGAGGAAGCTGGTTGGTGTATTTGGAGAGTGGAAGAGCTGGGGTGGAATGGTCCAAGGCAGGGTGAGCAGGTTGGGACCAGATCACACAGGGCAAGGTGAGCCTCCGAGGGACTTCAGACCTTACTCCAGGTAGACTGGGGAGCCACCAGCAGGCTTTGAGCAGTGGAATAAAATGGTCTGATTCTTTTGAAAAGGCTCATTGTGGCCTCATGAAGCATCATCTTTTAGGGGGATGAATGAACGTGTGACTGGATGGACAAAGGACAGAGGCAGGGAGTAGCTAAGCAGATCACAACAAATGCTATCTACCAATCAGCTTGTTGCTTTAATACTCATGTGGTCAGTTTCTTCTCAGGGTGAGAGGTACAGAGAGAGATGGAGGTAGCCTTTTCTGAAGGACCTGCGGACTTCCTTTCCAAGTGTTGCAGAACTTGGAGTCTATAGAGTAGAACCTCCTTAGTCCCAGGGGACATGTTCTAAGATCCTCAGGAGGTGCCTGAAGCTCAGGATCATACCTAGCTCTTCATGCCTTATGTTTTTTCCAGTACAAAGATACCTACGATGAAGTTTGACTTATAAATTAGATGCAGTTGGAGATTTACAACAGCAGCTAATAATAAAAAAGAACAATTCTAACAATATAGTGTAATAAAAGTTATGTGAATGTGGCCCCTCAAAATATCGTACTGTGCTGTCGTCACCCTTCTTGTGGTGCTGTGAGGCCGGGCAGTCTCTACATGCTGAGGTGAAGAGAGGCTAATGTCCCAGGCATTGTGACACGGTGTTAGGCTGCTATTGACCTTCTGATGATACAGAAAATTTGTGAATTTTTACCTCAGGAATTTTCCTATTAATATTTTTGGAACGTGGGCAGAAACCATTGGCAGTGGAGCCGCAGATGAGGGGAATGACTGTAATTGTCTTCTAGCGCCCATGCAGCGTTTCAGGAGGATTTCTTGGGTTTACTGTTAAGTTTTTATGTTTTTCAGTGCATCTAATAATGAACCCATTCACAAATCATTTAAATGAGTCTACGAGTTGGATGACTGGGCTCTAACATGCAGAATGGTTGGTCTGTTTATTGTATAAATATTATTATCTGGTACTTACCAATCGCCTCCTGAGACATTTGTCCCCAAATGCTTTTAACTAAGAGGAAGATAAATAAAATGATGGAAGAAAGTTGGATAGAGCTTGACATTACAGAGACTGAGGTTGGCTCCCCTACCTCAGTGGGTACCTTCACTGCTCTCTAGGACTGTGGAAGGGGCTGAATTAAGTAAATGAAACTAGTATAACAGCCTTCTAGGGGTTTTTCTATATGCCTAGATATGTGAACAAGAAACAACCTGGAGCATAGGATGTACCCAAGTGGCTGGAATCACAGTTATTTTGTAATTTGAATACATCCTGATAAAGTAGGAAAGCAGTCTGAATGAATAGTAATTTAGATGGTCTTATATCAATGGCTAACCTCAGTTTCCTCATCTTTAAAATGAGAATAATAATACTTACCCTGCCTCCCTTGTCCAATATGTGCTGGAGGCTTTGCAAGACTCTGGGGATATAAAATAATTTAAGTTATTGTCCTTAAGAGGCTTAAGGCTCAGCCAGGTGTGTGATGTGCACCTGTAATCCCAGCAACTAGGGAGACTGGGGCAGGAGGATTGCAAGTTGGAGGCCAGCCTCAGCAACATATTCAGAACCTAAGCAACTTTGGGAGAACCTATCTAAAAGTAAAAAATAAAAAAGGGCTAGGTATATGGCTTAGTGTTAAGCACCCCTGGGGGTTCAAACTTCAGTACCAAGAGAGAAAAAAAAGAGAGGTTTAAGGCTCTTTTGAGAAGAAGATAAGCCAAACACGAATTATACAGTAGGTTATTGAGTTGGCAGAGTTGCTCTGGGAGGATAGAGGTGATTGGGGATGGAAATAAGAAAGTTTTTAGAATGAAGTAACATTTGAGGTGATTGTTTAAAGCAGGGTTAAGAAAGCTTAGGAATAAGTAGGAGGAAAAAAAATAAAAGAAGAGTGGTAGAAAAATATCCTCTCTACCTCATTAAGAAACAAAGGGAAGGACAAAGAGTTATGATGAGATCAACATGGAGAGGGAGAGAGATTGGGTTTGGGCTATGAATAGCTGAAATTATAAAACTGCAAAGGCTTAAACAAGATGAAGGTGCATTTCTCTCTCATGTAACAATTGAAGTTGGGCCCAGGGCTAGTAAGACAGTTCATGGTATCAGGGACATGACTTTCTTCCATCTCATTGTGCCACATGTGGCCTCACATTCTAAGTCACACTGAGGTCCACTTTGGCTGCTCCAACTCCATCTCTGAGCACCACACTCCTGTGAGCTGGATGGGGTGGAGGAACAAAGGGGCTCTTTCTAATCCAGGTAGTGCTTCCTTGTATTCCATTTATCCTACGTTCTGATACCACATCTAGATGGAAGGAAGGTCTAGAAATATAGTCCTTATTCTGGTTGGCCATTATTTGCCCAGGTAAATGTGGTAGTAGCTATGTCTAAAGCAAATGATTATTGGGAGACCCTTCAGGTTTCTAACTGTGTGTGCCTCTGTGCATGTGTGTACATGTGTGTAGATGTGTGCATTTGTTCCCATGCAAAGGTGTGTGGCTGTGCACATGCTGTAAGATGGGGGAGAAGTGAAGATTGAATAGGAAGATATGTAAGAAGTTACTTTGCCAATAAATAAAAGACTCTACAGAATTAGAATATTCTAGGACATATTTGTACATATTTGAATGGCTGCCTATTTAACGTTTAAAAAGCTAGCCCACTTTTAGATTGGTGGTTAGGGACACCTGTCAGAAGAGATGATTGATTGCTGCAGTCTGGCTGGGCACAAATCAGAGCCACTGAAGCAGGAACAAACTTTATTTTTGAACTCTACCAGCACACTTCACACAAGCTCCTGGGAAATATGCCTACCGCCACGCGGCTCCTCCAGGAACCAGGAACCGGAAATATTCCCTCCGGAAATCCCTCCTACTGCACTTCCCCAACCAATGGGAACTCTCCGGGAATCCCCAGGAATCCCCAGGAGAACTCCAAAGCAGTGTGAGAACTGCAAAGTAGCGGCTGAGGCAGATAGTAATGCCTCGCCTGTCAATCAATACTATTGGCGAAATGCCAAGGGCCTTTCCGACTCAGCTGTGTCTCTCAGCAATTGATGGATATAAACAACTAACAGAATTGGTTACTTCTCAGTGATGTTCCTGTAATACTTTATATTAATATCATTTTAGATGTTTTTCCCCTACTAATAATATAGGTGTCTGTTTCTCAAGGCCATAAATTCATTAGACCATAAAAAAGGTTTCTTGTGGGAGAAAGCTTATTCTCCTCTCTAATGTCCCCCTCCCCACCCTGTGTGAAAGAAGTCCATCAGGGTAACAATTCTGTGACCTCTCCTCCCCTTGAGATGTATGAAGGGTGAGGATTGAGTGGCTTAGCCGAGAGAACTTTGGATGAGGAACCAGGCTCACATTATTCTATCCCTCTGCTGTCTCTCTGGAAAGGCCTGTCACCAAACACCATGTGTTGATTTTCCCGTGTCCCTCTAAACACAAGCTCTGCAGTTTAGGGAATTAATCAATGTCATTGCAAAGGCAGGGGATATTAAGAAGGAAGTTACAGAGGTGAAATCTGGGGAAGATATGAACATGGAGTTGCTGGATGGATAGAACTGAACTCTGGGCAGGAAACTGGATCCCCGAGGAATATCTCCTTTCAGTTTCTGGCAGCCTATGGTGCTTTGAATCCAGAACAGAATCTGTTTGTCATTTTACCATATAAATATTTATTGAGTATCTATCAAGTACCACACCCTGTTTTCGGCACTGGAGATGTGGCAGTAAACCAAGAGATCAAAAGTTCTAACTCTCCTAGAACTTACCTTACAGAATTGACATTTACTGGGGAGAGAGATAAAAAATAAATACTTTCACACTTTTGATAATTCAAACTGACCTGCCAAGTGGACATTGGTGCCTTGGGAAAAACATAAAGCAAGGAAATGGGGTAGGTGTGCTGAGATGGACCAGGGATTTCAGTTTTAAATAGGGCGGTCAGGAAAGGCATCACTGAGAAGGTGATGTTTGAGTAAAGGCCTGAGGTGGTAAGAGGGTAAGCCATGTCAAAATCTGGGGTAACAGCAAGTGTGGTTTCCATTGGTTTAAGGTTCTGCTTACTTTGCAACCTTCTGGGATCAGTGGTCCTAGAGAATGAGAATCAGCAAAGGAGCTGGGCTCTGTTGATGGGATCCTCATGCATGTAGAAAGGACCCCCGAGTCTTGATAATGGTGGGGGCTTTTTCTTCCTATAGGGAAGTCCCGCACACCCTGTTAGCAGTGAAGCCCTCTGGTTTAGGAGAATAAATCCCTAGGGGATGCTGTGGGGAGAGAGGTCCTTGTCCCCCAGTCCCAAGACTTCTGTCCATATAAAAGGACATCACTAAGTGCAATTCTGCTGGCCTCGTTGGCATCCTCCTCTGACCCAGGGAAAGGAAGTGATTTGTCCAGCCGTAGGTTTGAACAATAGAAGATTTGGACATGTGCACATGGTCTGCCTTTGCTTCTTGCTTCCTCTTAGAATCTGGATTGTGGGTTTTGTGTTCTGAATTATTCTCGGCTATAATGTAAACCTTGCAGCTCTGTTGATTCAGAGCCTCCTGTGGCTGGGTGATAATCCTGCCTAAATCTGGTGGTCAGCGTTACAAAGAAATAATAACTTGAATGTCCTTTATGACCCCTTGGTCTTATTTCTCAATTAGTAAAACATTGGATGGGATGAGAAATGCTAGGTATTTGGGAATTCTTGCGCCCCAAGGTTTTATATCTATCATCCACCCACTCATCTACCTACCTACCTATCTACCTACCTACTTAATATTATCCATGTATTAAGTAGTCAGTGAAGAAACTTGTGAATGGATGACAGTTTTAAAGTGAGCTAGTGCTCTTCGCACTGACCTTGAGAACTCCTGCAACTTTAAAAAGTAAAAAGAGTAATGTAACTTAGATAAGTTTGTGCACTGTTCAAGTGGGGAGGCGACATTAAGAAAAAGAGACCTGGTTGGGTTGGTAGCTCAAAGATAGAACACTCACCTAGCACATGAGAGATTCTGAGTTTGATCCCTGGTACCCACTACCCCCTGACCCACCACACACACAAGAGAAAGAGAAAAAAAGGCGGGGGAAATAAAACAAACAACCTAAGTGACAGTTGTGTAGAATCAGACTTTTTCATATTAAAGGCTGCAGCTTCATATGCACAAATACACCCATCCCATTGCCCTGTTGAGTCTAAGTTTGAAAGAGTGGATCTAACTGAAGCTGTGTGGATTCATTCCTTACATAGCTACCTGGATTCCCCAGGGCAAACTTCACACTCCTGGCTTGGTCTTTAATGTCACTCTGTCCAACTGGCACTCTCAAAACAGGACGTGAGGTTTGGTTCACAATTTATGTCCTTGGGAGGGGAGACAGAAAGGGATAAAGGAGCTGGAAGTTCTAAAAAAAAATGATAGTGGATGTGATCATAAATAAGGAGCATTCTCTAAGTGAGAGTGTGATGGGAAGGTTTGGAACGCTGCAGAGTTTTGAGAGACTGTGGAGAGATGGGAATATTTGAAAGACGTGCTGCTGAGGCCTGTTTGTTACCTTAACACCATCCCAGGGCGTTCTTGGCTTTAGGTTGCTTAGTGACTGCATTTAATTTTTTCCCCCCTCTTCCTACATAGTTACTGATGAGCCTCAGGGCTCGTAATGATGAGAAAATCAAAATCGGAATCATGAGAAAAACAGGTTGTTTTTCTTTTGTATTTGCTAAGCACTAGGCTCATTCCTGTTTGTACACAGAAAGTGTAGCATCAAGAGGTACAAAAACAAGAGATACCATAATCCTCATTTTGGTTCGTTTGAGTAGTTGAATTAGGGTATAATGGGATTTGCTTATATTCAACTCAGTGATAAATGTGACACCCTAAACCAGCGTGGAGCTTCCTTGTGTAAACAAAAGACCAGAGAAATTCTCATTAGGATGAACTGTACTTATTAAACACTATTAAATTTTGAGGTAGATTTAGATTCTTTTCTTTAGATTGTAAAAGCCCTTTACTTTTGCCTCTTTTCTGTTCCATTATCTGTTGAATTCAATGCCACAGACACAAAAGTGCTCAATAAATAAACCCAGATTATGACAGAGCTGGCTATAAAAGCAAAATGGTACTCAAAATTGCCCAAGTAAGTTGGTTATAGTTAGATTTTTTTTTTTAAAAGGCCATAGTGGCATCATTCAGTAGAATCCCCAGCTTCCCTTAAATGATGACAAAAAGTAGCCAGTGCTGTCTTTGTAATGCCTGTGAGTGTCTAGAATCAAAATGAATTAGGAGATGAGGTCCAGGAGACTCAGTGGAAAGCTTTGTCATGATTGGATCGAGGGTAGCATAATTCTAAAACTTTTCCATGAAGAATCATATATAATCATATGATAAGCTTTTCTACCCTTCTCAGAAAGGGCACAGGTAAACCTGCATTAACTTGTTGTGTGAAATAACAAATTACCTTGTCCCATGTGGCCCATTGTAACTGACTTGGTGGGCTTTGCCAATGTCCCTTCCCTGAGAGTTGAACTTGAAAGTTTCATGAATGATGGCTGATCTGAGACTCGTCACAACATTCCTTATGTAGAGTCAGTAACCCATAAAACCTCATCCCTTTAAAAAATGACCAGTTTTGAACAGATTTGTGAGAAAGTGTCCTTTATTTCTGTAAAATCATATTACTGTGCATAGGGAGGGAGTTAGAAGAGAAACCATCCTGAAATATTAGAATCGCCATCTTTTTTGAAGGTTCCAACTAGAAATAATTATACCTCCCATACTTAGGGACTCTTTGTTTTTGTAGAAATTTCATTTACACAGAAGAGGAAACCAGGTAGGATTTTTCCAAGTTGTGCTCAGGGATTGCTTGATGATGCCTCCAAAAGGCAGGAGCTTGGTTTATCGGCAGTTTATGGCTGGATTTTCATAGCAAGCATAAAAGAGATGAAGCAGCAAATGATTTATGAGTGTGCCTGATGGGTGGAGGATGGGAGGGAGGTTAGGTTCTCTAGCAATCTGCAAACCCACCTGCCCGTACAAAACCATTTCTCTGTGTGCGGGGAACGACCATATATATCTTTATTTTTAGTATTTTCAGATTCTGGCCTCCTTTATTGATTCACTTTTACCCCTAATCAGAATGTTTCTTGCAATTCTTCTGTCCTTGGATGTGCTTTGAAAACCAATTGAGAGTGAGAGAAAAATGAGTAAATGCTTCAATTACCAACAGTACATCAGCTCCACCCTCTCCACTCTTTGAAAAGAAATTTCACTTCTTAAATTCTCATCAGGTTATCTAGAGTCCTCTTAATACTTGGAGACCAGCCCTGGGCCTGTGTGGCATGCTTTAGCTCTTCCCATTACCTTTCACAATGATGCTTCTTTGTCCCTCAAACTCCATCGTATGCAAATTTATGCTAATGACTATGCACAATGCAAATATTTCAATTTGGTATTTATAATAGAGAAACCACTGACCAGCAGACCTGAAATTGAAGCTTAGATCAGCTCTCAACTGTGAGACTTCATGTGCTTTACTTAAGCACCTCTGTAGAACTGGGATCCTAATAACTGTCGTGCAGAACTAGGGTGAAAATTCAGTAGTTGAAAAGCTTGATAGTCTTTGAAACATCACACAGGCATTAGGAATATAGCAGAAAGTGCTCTCTATCTACCCAAATTCTTTCTCCTCTTCTTTGTGCTAATGGAGTTATGTCTGGATCTAATCCAGGACTGTATTTTGCAGCCATCCTTGTGCCTAGGAGTAACCTAGGGAGAAATACATACCATCTTTGTTTAGTTGTCTTGCAGTATGTCTCTGGTCTTGTATTTCAACATCTCCCCTTTCTGATGGACTTGGAGGGTTATTAGCACAATAACTTAGTAGAATGACATTGGAGGCCAAGTATCATCAGCAGTTTCCTGAATTGAATCCTGGGAGGGGGCTGGAGGGATCAGAGCTGTTAGCTGATCTAGAACACCTGCCCTGGGCCAGTGTGTGATAGATAGTGATAGATTTCTATTTCGTTGAGCCTTTGCATTTCCAGGTCTTTTTGTAACAGCAGCTTAGCCTGCCATAACTGATACCAGTATTGTTATTGAGTCCACGTTACTAGAGATTCATAGAGTAATAGAACCGCAAGGAGCCCTAGAGGTCATCTCACAAATAAAAATAACACTTGGAGAGGAAACAATTTTTCTTTGGTCCCAAAACAAATTAGTTACAAAACTAGAATAAAATCCAATTTTCATTTCAAAACTTTGCTTCTCTTTGGAGTAATACACATATGGAATCTAATACCTAAGAGATGGTCCATTGCAGAACATATGGATAGATTCAGACAGTGCCCATGTAAAGTTTTCATAACCCCTTGTAGAAATGGCAAATTAGAGGGGTAGATGGAATTTTACCTAAGCTTTTGCACCAGGACCTTGCAAAACATAAACTTTGGGGCTTCTTTTATCAGCTGACCCTCCAAGTGCCAGAGGAAATACCAGAATTGCTTCTGGTTCTGTGTGAGCAGGGACTTTGGGGAACACGGCCAACCTGACAGTGGTGCTGGGTGTGTTTTAGCCACAGCCACCCACCGAGAGCTGCTGTGCTCAAAAAGATGCATCTAAGATGGCTTCTCTAAACATAACCTAACTAGAGAGAGATAAGATTATGTTTTTAGCATTTGAACCAGAACACGCTCACTCTGCTTTAAAAGGTCTTGTGGGACTGAAAAAGCCCAGGGAAACAGGAGTTGCTGTTCTCATTAAAGGAGAGAAGTATTTTTATTCATTGTTTTTATTCACATCAGTTAATTTAACATGCCTTGAAGGGTCCTCTTCCAGGGTAGCAGTATTAAAGTAGCAGCTTACTCACTGATTATAAACAAACATTAGTCAAGTTTACTTACGAAAGTTGGTGCGTGGATAAAAACAAAAGCATTACCTCCTACCTGACAGATGGGATATGTCCCAAAGGTCTCTTCCGGCCTGGTGACAATATGCCATGTGAGAAACTTAGAACAGAATCCAAACTCTTTAACTGTGACTTGCAAATCTCTCGATGAGCTGGTCTGTACCTACTTCTCTCTGGTCTCAGGGGCTTCTGTCTTTGGCTTGCAGCTGCGATGCCCCGCCTGGTCTTTCTGTTCTGCCACCACGTAACAGGTTGCTGTTTCATGCTGGAGGGTTTCGTAGGTATCATTCACATGCCCACCTATTTGTCTTCTTGGATCTCAACTTTAAATATCAACTCTTTAGAGATGTCTTCCCTGACCAGCTACCTTCCCATCATCAATACAGATTACCAACTTAGTTATACATCTGCTTATTTCTTTTCAGCTGGACATTAGTTTCATCTACTAGACAGTGACTTAACTAGCTGATGACTCATTTTGACCATAAAAAGGGCAAAGTTCAATTTAGGGATAGTCTATAGCTCCATATCAAGGCTGAGCCATAGCTCAGGTTGGGAGAAACTGAAACCAAGAGACTAGAAATGCAGAGTAGGACTAGTGACCTGGATAGCATTACTTTGGTGTAGCAGACAAAATGGGGTGGACTCCCAAACAGAGGTCAATCTAGCATGGAGAGTTGAATAAAAAGACCAAGAAGGTCAAGGGCCTGAGAAGAAGCCAGTGAAGGTGAAGCAGGGAAAGAGGCAACTTCTCAGAAGGGCTGACGGAGCTCATCCACGTCCAGCTCTTCAGTGAGCATCTCCACACTTCCTGGATAGCCATGCCCAAGACCATTCCCCACAACTCTGAGGGACCAGGGTGATTAGAGTGTATCTTGGTCCCCTCTTGGGCTCGTGACTTTACCTCCCTCTGAAAGTGGTGCTCGTGTTCCTTGGGTCAGACAGCTGGAGAAGGGTTCTTTCCTCTCTTTTTACTCCTCCTTCGACCAGTTCTTAACTCTGCACAAATCCCAGTAGCAAGATGCTTTGCTACACAGCCCTGCTAGCTGGCTTCCCTAAGAGCAGTTTTGCACCTTTGATCTAGAAGCTGTTTATAAACCTTGAGCGGCCCTTCTACTTTCCCCAGATTCTCATAACCCTATGCCCCATTCATACATCAAAACCCTCTTCAAGTTTTGCTTCTTTTCACAAAAATGCCCCCTTGCCTTCTAGAAGGGTAACCCAGGAATCCTCCTGGTTTGTAGACTGCCCTCTAGTGCAGAATATTCTCTTCAGGCTCTGCCTTTCTGTTGTTATAGTAACAGCAGATGTGCCTTCTGGAATGTTATGTTTCCTGAGAACAATGTTGGGAGGATCATAAGAGATATTTACTTGGTCCCAGCTCCATTTCAGATTTAAAATAAAAAATCCTGCACCCAGAACTGTATTTATTTTCCTGATTTCTCGACAGGGCGACAGAACAAAATCTTGGGAAGAAGGACATGCCTCATGATGGAATCTGATCTCTAGCATGTTCTACTTTACTGAAGAAAACATACTGCTAATAATTTAACTGCACTTCGATTATCAGGATAAGTTGTGCAATAAAATATGCAGATAGAATGGAAACTTCATAAGTGACAAATGATAAATGATATAAAGCAGTGGATAATTTTACTTAGCTTCGATTTTAATGTTTGTCAAATGAACGAAGCAATGTATTTATATGCAGAAAGCCACATTATCATAAATATATTTGCTAAAACAGGAAGAATAAATTGCGGTTAAATTTAGTAACATCTGATGTTATGCGTGAATGTTTATTTGTGATTAAATGTGAACAATTGCTCCTTTAAGGTAAAGGTCTGCGTATATGTGATTAATCAAATTGAAATGAAAGTACAAACAGCTCATGCCATGCCTAGTTATCAGAATGATTGATTTTAGTCTGTGCTTCTAGGTGAAAAAATATCTGTTAATAACCCCAGCAGCCAAACCCCTGATGTCCCTGATAGCTCAATGATTTGTGCACATTCTGCATTATTGGGCTCATTTGCAGGTATAGGGTCTACACAATGATCCATTGGATCACAAAATTATAACACGAGAAAAGTGACATCCAGATTTATGCAAGAGTTATGACTGCAAAGTGCATTTCATCAGTAAGAAGTTTAAAATTGCTGCTGTTGTAGCTGTCACCGGCATGTTATTTTCTTTGGTTTGTGTGTAGGCAAGACTGTCAAGGTTTTATCACACAAACTGGTGTTTTTGTGTGCCGTAGCTCCCTGCCTGCTGGTGACAGCCAGCCTGCGATCCGAGTTGTTATTAAGTCTTCAACTTTAAGATAGTACTTTACCAACTTGGTTGAATTACACTTGATCATAAATACCTTAATGTTTTACTGGGTATAAAAGGTGTAGAACAAAACAGAGAAACAGCTCCACAGTGAGTATTGGTGGATTGCAGATGGTGACTGTTACTTGTCATTGCTGTAAAGAAAAGTGGTGTCAGACTCAGAGTTCTCAGCTAAGGGTGCTCTTGAAATGAAGCACCAGGTTTTGCAGAAGACCTTGCATAAAGAATTTGGTCATCTTCTCCGTCCTGTCACCCATCATTTTCCAGGCTTAGCCACTATATCATCCAATTGTCAAACACGTTGGCCCCGCTCCCTCTGCCAAGGAAATTTGTTCTCTTTTAGAGTTACCAGAAATTTGTCTCCGGATGCATGTCGATCCAAAACGTCTAAGGGAATTTATTTGGTACCAACTCTTTCAGATTAGGGTTTTTTTTTCCCCCTTGTACCCACAGTTGTGTTTTGTTCCTTGCTCTAAAGAAACCAGGAGAAATGGACAGAGTCATAATGACAAATCGTGGCAGGAAAGCAGTGGATGTCTTTGATATGATGAAATATCATACCAAAGGCATTTTACCTTTGTGGAAAGAAATGTAATGCTAATAATTTTCCTGTACTTTGATCATTAGGTTATATTAGGAGGTAAAGTATAGTGGATGAATATAAGGAAAATGTCAAATGTTGCAAAGAATAGTATAGCTAAACCACAATGGATTCATTTATTTAACTTGCATTGTAATACTTATTAAATGAATGAAGGAATGTATTCAGAAATCCTTCCTTAGAAGGCTCTTTGCAGTTTTGTCTG
The DNA here is from genome assembly GCF_001458135.2 of Marmota marmota marmota. Lineage (NCBI taxonomy): Eukaryota > Metazoa > Chordata > Mammalia > Rodentia > Sciuridae > Marmota > Marmota marmota. The sequence goes on along the minus strand of NW_025999853.1, from coordinate 13,666,012 downwards.
GCCCGCCATAGGCACTCTGTAAATAGGAGCCATTGTTATTGCTATTATTCCTATTATAAGCAAGAAAGGAATGTAGTTATAATATGCATATTTATCTGGTGAATAGCTGATAATGTGAGCCAGAGCAACACCACAAGTGTAAAATGAGCATTCTTGAAGAAACTCATGACCAAGGGGCCAAACTTCCCAGAGACTTGGCTTTTTAATAGTTGAAGCCAATCCTGACCTGAATCTCTGGGGCTACATTATCCAATGCAGTAGCCAATAGCCACACGTGGTATTAACATTTGAATTAATTAAAATTCAATAAAAATAAAGATTCAGTTGCTTTCTCTTAAGAGCCACATTCCAAAGTGCTCATTAGTCACATATGGCAAGTGGCTACCATATTGGACAACCAGAGAACGTTTCTATGAGAAAGAGTTGCATTGGGCAGCACCACTCTTAGTTAAACCCTGCAAAGATCTTAGAATTTGGAATCTAAAAGTCTACAAAATATAGGGAAAAAAATGTAATTAAGTGAGCACCACAGGTGTTTGTGGAAAACATTAGTAAGGAATCAAAGAAGGACAAATTGTGCCCTCAAAAGCATTTAACAATCTTTGTTTCTCTTGAGTGATTGTAACGGTTGGTAGAAATTGATAGGTTAACTGGGAGGATCAGCAGTTACCTTTCAGTATAACTGTCTATGCTACTGAGGGATTTGGGAGGAAACTGTGGCAAAATTGGGACTGGAGTTCAGGTGACATGGGCACATGGCCCAGTACTCTGTCCTCCATGCCACCTCCCTCCCAGCTCCCAGGATCACTTTTATCCAGCATGGTATGTAGTCTAAGAGGAACGATAAGATTGTCATTTGAGGTTCCTGCCAGTACTATGGTCCTATGGCGGAGGCCATGGAGTCCTAAGGAATAACAATAGGAGGGAGAACAAAATCCATAGCAAACCCAGGTCCAAGGGAAAAGTAAATGGTGGCAGAATGATCCTGGAATTATAAACATTACCTTTAAAAAGTGGCTTTTTCAAACACAATGTGATTGGGTGCTTTCTCTAACACATCTGAATTTAGTCATGCATAGAAGGTAAGTAGACTCATTCCTGGTTACTCATTTTTATGAGTAAATTCTCCATTATCCATCATATCATCATGAATTGTGTTACATTTATTAATGATACTTGATTAATCACAAGAGAGACAAGAGCTAATGTCTTCCTTGGTCTCGACAATTGCTAGGAATGCAACTGATGGCACTGCTTTCAGACTTTACTGGAATATGTGTGATAGTACATTGGCATTCTGTCACAGAGACAATGTGAAACTATAGGTGACTTTGAAGACGTTTTTTCTCCGTGAAAGCTTCTCAACTTTCTTCATCTCTCTCTCTCTTTTTTCCCTAACAATTTAAGTCATTTTTGTTAGGGAAAGTTCTACAACACTGGCCTTGAAAGATTATTGTACATGTAACCTCCCAGGGAATTTGAATGCGGTAAAATTTGCTGAACTTCACTGAAATGAAAACTGAAACTGTCACTTATTGGAGACGGAAGTGGATCGTAAAACATTGTCAGCATTTTAAGTCTTGGGTGAAGCTTATAAATATTATTGATTGTTTTTAAATTAGAGAAGTGTCTGTGCATTCCATATCAATTTTAGTTCATTTTTTTAGAACTAAAAAAATATATTAGAATTGTATTGCTGGCATGGACCTCAAATGACAATCTCGTCTTTCCTCCTGGACTATAAGCCACACTGGTTAAATGCAATCCCGGGAGCCAGCTGTAAGCAGGGAGGTGGGATGGAGAACAGAGAGCTGAGCTGTGCACCTGTGTCACCTGTATTCCAGTCCATTTTTAGTTTCCTCCCAAATCACTCAACATCACTGTATCTCAGTTTCCAAACTGACTAAATGAGAAAAAAACGAACAAAACCAATCTCTAGTTCACTTCTTATATAACTAGTTTTCTGTTGCTGCATGACAAGTTTAATACCTGTTTATTAACACAGTTGTATAAGTCAGAAGTTCAGGAAGGCTCCATTAGCTTCTTTTTGGTTAGGGACCCTCAAAATTAAGGTCAAGGTGTTGGCTGTACTGGACTCTTATCTGAACACCCTAAAGAACAATCTATTTCCAAACTCATTTGGGTTACAGGGTTAGGTTCCTGTGATTATGCAAAGGAGGTCCTTAATTTCTTGCTGACTGTGAGCTGGGGGTCATTCTTACCTTCTAGAGACCACCTATATTCCTCATCCCTGGCCCAGGACTCATGTCATTAAATCCAGTGGGTAACTCACTTTTGCTTATCTTGAAGTCAATTGATTAATAACCTAATAACAAATACAAAATACCTATCGCCATGTAACATAATCAGGGGCACTGTATCTCAACATATTCACCATGGAAGGAACTAGGAGTATTGAAGAAAGCCATTTGGTAATTCTACCTAGCTTGCTAACCCTAGAAACCTTTGACTACATCCTCCAAACCCACAGAGAATGCCTTTCTGTGAGGCTCCCTGCTTCCTTCTCCTCTATCTGGAAATCCTTCCCTGGTATCTACTGTTAGGTTCTCTTGCTGCAATTTAAACTCGTTGCTTCCAGTTCTACCTGTATTCTTAAATCAAGTTTTACCACAGTATATTCCTTAGTACCAGGAGACAGTGGTATGTTTCTAGAGCCTGTTGTTCATTTCAATACACAGCCAGAACATTCTCAGTGATGTAGAGGAATCTGACACAGGAGAATGGACATTTGAGATCTAACCAACTCTAGCAGGTGCTCAGGCAGACCCTTGTATAAGAAGGGGCAAGGGCATCTTCCAGGACACTTCCCAGTGAGCTGCAAATGATAGGTAGAGGGTAGAGCAATCCCACTTTCCTCTCCTAGGTGCAGGCTTTGCTCTGTTCAGGACATTTATAGTAAGCAGTCTTTTTAAATAAGGTTGATCTTTCCTGAATCCAGCACCTTTGTGGTGACTTAAAGTGATTTGGGTTGCAATGATTTTTATTCATGATTTCTACTGTACAAATAAATGGAACAAACTCTGAAAGTACAGATGATCCAATAGATGAAAATGAAAATCACTACCTTCCTATCATCTGGAATTCACCTTATATTGGATTGCATATCTTTCTAGATATTGTTCTATGATGTGTGAATAGAACAATTAATTTTAAAAAGTATATTATACATATTTGACAATTTATAGTGGAAGAATTTCATACTAATAAAGATATTTCTATGACATTATTTTAAATGGTTGCCCCTAATATTTGCTTTTGTGGTTATGTGAGTATTTATTCAGACATTTGTGCTAAACATTTGGGTTTTCTTTTTTTCCCATTTTTATAAAAAGCTATAAAATACTAGATATTTTGGCATATGCTAAACTACTTAGGAAAAATTTCTAGGAGTTGCTTAAGCAAACTGAACATTAAAATATTTCATAATCTATTGGCAATGCCTTCTAATTGTATGATGACCATTAGCTAATATGCAATCATACAAAGAACACTGGGTTTGTGGTGAAGACAGGTTGGAGTTCCTCTTTTATCACTTACTAGCTCTATAATTTTGATCAGATAAGTCCCCTGACCCTTGTTGTCATATGTAAAATGGGAATAACAGCATTTATTGCATCCACTTGAAATAGTTATATGCAGGTGAAGAGAGATGACTTACAGGAAAAGGACTTTGAAAATGATAAAGTGATGTCAATATAAGACATCTATTTATCCCTCTTTCTAAATAAGGCCAGTGGTCCTCAGGCAAATAGTCCATCATATCTCATTTAATTTTACCTCTTTTGGAAATTAATTATACTAACATCCCCCAAGAATGCACAGGGGTTTTGATGAGACACCAGCGAGTAAATCATTGGCCTTCATCTTGTTCCCAAGCTGTGTTTCCATCCTGGTGTGCCTGTTTCTTTTCTTGCACAAAAAGTCTGCATCTTGGGAAGTTTAAAAAAGTTTATGACTTGGGAAGTCCCTTTCTTATGGTGACTGTATTTGTTTTGTTTTGTTTTTTTTTCTCTTGTTTGTTTGTTCCCCTTGCTTTTTCAAGTTGGCTATTGGCTAGGTCCCCTGCTGATCTATTATGTTCTCTATGAGGTTGTCTTTATTGGTACTCATAGGTGGCACTTAGCACTCATATGGCACTTTTCATCTTGAAAGCACTTTACAGACATTAGCTAATTAATTTTCACATCACAGCATGATAGGTAGGGAGGGAGCTAATCTAAGCATTTGAGCTATGGCAATGAAAGGTGTGTTACAAGTACAATAAATTATTTTTTATTATCCTTTGGAGGAGGAAGAGATGGTTATGTAATTCATCCCAAACCACAAAAGGCATTTGCATTACAGCCGAAATTCAAGCCTAGTCAGATAAAGTTAGTTGGAGCCCTGGCTCTTGGCTGGTGAAACCTACCTGTCGGCTTCCCATTCCACTTCTCAAAGGAGCAGCATTATTGGTCCCTGAGTCACTGTCTTCCCTCCTTCCCTTTTTGAGTGATGGTACTTACTGAAATGAACCTGATAAGGAGTTTGAAAGGGTTTCAAGGAGGCCTCCAAGCTTATGAGAAGGAAGGGTGGGTGACAGCAGGAAGCAAGGCCCCATACTGGGCAATTATGGTGGGATTCTAATTTGCTTTTGAAATCTTAGACTCTTCTAATTGGCAAAACCATGATATTGTCTTTGCTTGGGCAGTTGGGAACATAGAGAGGGCCACACCCCATTGACCAGACTTTCATAAGCTGTAGGACTAGGGCGCTTAAGAATGGAGAGGAACTTTGCATTAGGCAGAGGGGAGTGAAGAGAGGGGAGGGAGTATGGGGGTAGGAAGGAGAGGAGAATGCATTGGACATTATAACCCTATGTACGTATATGATTACATGACTGGTGTGATTCTACATCATGTACAACCAGAAGAATGAGAAGTCATACTCCATTAATATATGATGTGTCAAAATGCATTCTATTGTCATGTTATAACTAATTATAACAAATTTAAAGAATTATATCTCAAATTTTTTAAAAAAAAAGAGTGGAAAGGGAGTTCAGGAAGCATAAAACCTAGAAATGTTGGCTCTGAATTTTCTTTTCGTCCTCTGGACCTCCCCAGAGCTGACAGGCACAGCCCACCCTTCCCTCCAATTGTGAGTGTGCCAATCAGAATCTCCAAAATTGATTTCAGAAAAGAGAGATTACTCAGTTATGAGGAAAAAATCTCCTTGCTGGACAGTTCCTAGGGGGAACCCAAGACTGGTGGGCTCAGAACTCAAAAGACTTTCTCTCTTCTATGAAATAATGTATATTCTTGTAGGAAAATATATGATTCAATTTTCCCATGTCCTGAAATGTAGTCAAGACTTGCAAAAATAATAATTTAGATTGTAAAACATTTAGACTTTGGAAATCGGCAAAGACTGGGAATGGTGGAGGAGGAAAAGCCGTCAAGAGCAAACCCTGAGGTCGGAGCCACTGGGAAGCAGCTCTTCTCTGACAGTTGGGTTTGTCTGGTCTCTATAATTTCTTATGCCAGTGTGTGTCAATCTGAACACCTAGGCAGATGGCCTAAATAAGAGGGGAGATCTGACATTTAGCTGTTAATTTATTTTACGGTGTGGGCTGTCATGTATTATACATGAGGTAAATAAAAGTGATGGACTAATTATGGAAACGTGCACTGCCTTCCAATTACTCTTGGATTACATGTTTAATATTTTGAAGTATTCCAATTACAGGGAGATTTGTCACTGCAGCGAATTTTATTTGTGGAATTCCAACTTTATCTGCAGGGAGGCTCAGCTGATTTTCTGCTAAGTAAATGGACACCTTAGACTTTCCAGTAGAATGAGGGTTGAGGTGTCTCTGTGTGTGTGTGGGTGGGGGGGTGCAGTTATATCATATTTTAGACTTTTATTTTTGACAACCTATTTCACAGTTGACTGGCCTCCCCCGCCAAATCTGGGAATGTAGACCACTTTGAAATAGTAGATCCACATTTATTGTCATAAAAGGGCAATGCCCTCATTTTTTAAAGATCACTTTTGCTTAATTCAAGATCTGTAACTTGTTTTGGTCTATGAACTTTAACATATTTCTCTCACGAACGATTTGATTTGGAGAGGAATGGATCAACCCTGCAAAATGGTTTAACATTATCCAAATGTCTGGTTAAAAATTATACAGTAATTAAAAACAGAAGCAACCAAGTTCTTTCAAGCTCAGGTTAATGGTAATATAAGGAACAATGCCAAAGTTTGAAAACTAGAGGATTGCTTTACTTTGTGTGTAATGACTTGAAAACACAAAATTTTGTTTTGATTTGGACTTACATTCAATTTATCCTAACTACCTAAATAAGAGACATCTTTCTCAATTTTATTTTATTTTTATAAAGAGAGAGAGAGAGAGAGAGAGAGAATTTTAATATTTATTTTTTAGTTTTCGGTGGACACAACATCTTTGTTTGTATGTGGTGCTGAGGATTGAACCCGGGCCGCACGCATGCCAGGCGAGCATGCTACCGCTTGAGCCACATCCCCAGCCCCTCTCAATTTTATAAAAACAAAATTTTATAAGATGGAAGGTTTTTGTTTGTTATTGCTTTTTAATTCAAGATAATTATTGTCTGAACCAGAAATCACACATTTTATTTTGATCTTTTGCAAAAAGTGAGCTTCATACAGTGAAGTAAATAGCTTTATTATAAAAGAAAATGCAATGTCTTTTATGGTTTTAGCATTATATTCATAAGTGGTGACATTATTTTTATATGCCAAAAATTATATATGCTCATATCTAATCTCATTCCAAAAAAATCATTAGAGACATCTTATGTGAATATATAAACCCAAACAGGCAAATTATAAATGAGTTATTGGTTAGGAACAGAGAAACATATAAATAGAAAATTAAAACTTGGAGAAGAATTTGAACATTTAGAAGAGCTAAAAAATGAGCCACAAGTGGGCTCTGCTTTTCTTGGTATCTGAGTAAAAAAGGAAATAGGATTAATTCTTTAAGAAAAATGACTCACCAGGTACAAACAAACCTGTTCCTTAGGGTAAACAAAGCTTTTTTTCCCTGGTAATTAAGTTGCTTATAATAGTTTATTGCTATAATATAATATTAATATATGAGCATACATTTTTGGAAATATTCTCATTAAAGTTTTTATTATTTTGTGTCTGTTTTTTTCCATCACAAAACTGGAGCATGATCACTTAAAATAACAAACATTTCTTTTTTAAAAAATTTATTTATTTATTCTAATTTGTCATATATGACAGCAGAATGCATTTCAATTCATAGTACACATATACAGCATAATTTTTTATGCCTCTGGTTGTTTACAAAGTAGAGTCATACCATCTATGCCTTCATATGTGTATTTAGGGTAATGATGTCCATCTCATTCCACTGTCTTTCCTACCCCCATGCCTCCTCTCTTCCCCTCCCTCCCTTTGCCCTATCTAAACTTCTTCTATTCCTCCCAGGCTCCCCTCCCCACCATACCCATTATGGATCAGCATCTACATATCAGAGAAAACATTTGGCCTTTGTTTTTTTGATATTGGCTTAATTCACTTAGCACAGTATTCTCCAACTCTATCCATTTACCTGCAAATGCCATGATTTTATTCTCTTTTAATGCTGAGGCATTTCTTATTGCTTTCTGGTATGTGGGTTTTTTTGGTCTGTTCTGGTTTGGCTCTGGTGCTGGATGGTCTAGCATGGTGTCAGCTAGGAATGTTGGACTGGCTGGACTCAACATCTGCATGAGCTCTCATCCTCTAGAAGGCTAAACCAGACTCCTTCCCATGGTGGCAGAAGGTTCCTAGTGGCAAGAGAGACCAAGCTCCAATGAACAAGCACTTTCCAAGTATCTGCTTATATCATGTTTGCTTTTATTCTATTGGCCATTAAGATAATGAATAAGATGCATGGTCAACCAAGATTCAAGGAATATAGAAAGATACTGTCTCTCTTGATGGCAAGAACTAAAAGTCTCATTGCAAGAGAAGGGAGGAATTACCCTGGCTATTTTTGAAACAATCTGTCACAGTCGGGAAACTAGTTTTCTGTTTATCATTCCCCATTGACCATTAAGGATTAGCCTGGAGTGGAGAAGGGTGTTACATCAGCGGCCACCCTCACCTGTTGCCTCTCATGTCTGAATGTACCCTTCCATATGGATGCCCTGTGATAGCCAATGGTGTTCCTTTAAACATTTCTCCTTAGAGTGAGCAGGATCGGAAACTTTCTCAGTAGAGGGCACTGGAGGGACAGTGCAAGAAGAATAAGCTTCCTGAACTTTCTGCAGACCCACAGGTCAGCAATATGGGTGTGAGGATGCTACACAGAGCCTTCCCCATTCAAAGGCCCAGAACATGAACATTCTGTGAGTTAGCAGCCTTGACCGGGTGAGAACCTTTTCTCTGTGTGTTCCATGTGGTAACAAGAACTCTGTGAAACATACAAGCAACTGTGTAGGGCAAATCACACACCGAGCCACCAGCACACCTTGAAAGTACCTGGGTTCCCACTATGCACGCATGGCACTAGCTGCTGATCCTCTGCTCCACAGTCTGCTCCCCACAGCATTGCATGGTGTCCAGCAACACCCACCAGCTCAGGCAGGCTAAGCCAGCAAACTCTTCTGCCATGCCGAGGCTGAAGCACACCTTCCTCCATGAAGTCTGAACCCCTTCCAAGTTCTTCCTTCCTTGGATGCCCCGCCTCAGCCCTAGGGTACCATATAGAGTTTTTCTTTATAATTCATCTTTAATCAGAAAGGACAACCCTTATGTTTAACTTCCCCTGATTAACTTAGTGTGTGAATTCTAGATGGAACTCAAACTGCTACCAACACAATGGATAGAAAACAAAAAAGCTGGAGAAAGGTCTCCCTCATCCTGCTGGGAAAACTCAGGAAGATGAGAAAAAAAAAAAAAAGGAATGATAGGAAGAAGAGAAATGGAAGTAAAGGAAGATAATCATTTCTCATCTCCTTTTCTTCAGGGCAGAAGCCAGAGATCCAGGTTTTGGACACTGAAGATGCCAGTTCCATGTAGAGGAACTAGAACTCTTAGACATGGTTGACTAGAGTCAAGGTATAAACTCTTTGACAATGTCCTGGCAGGTATTTTTATTGTTTTCTTTAAAACGAAAGTAAAAATATGAATATCCTATGAGCCAGGAATTTCAATTCTAGGAATTTACCCAAGAAAAAATGAAAACACATGTCTATGAGAAGACTTATCCAGGAATGTTCAGAGGAGCTTTTCCCTAATAAACATACACTGGAAATAATCCAAGCGACCATCAATTGGAATATTTAAAGAATGTGGTATCTTCATATGTTGAGATGCTGTTCAGTAATAAAAGGGATATATTATTAATACATTATTTTGCAACAGCATGGATCAATCTCACAGACATTTATTCATCCTTTCATCTATCCTTCCATCCATCCATTTATCCATCATATTTGATATCAATATATTTCTACCTAAACACTTAACTAGCTATATTTGTTCATAGTGGTGTGAAAAAAGCCTCATTCAACAAAGTATATAGAGTATTATTCCATATGAATCTCTAGAAAAGTGAAAAGTAATCTATATTGGAAAAAATTCAGACCATTGGTTGCCTCTGGGAGCTGGAGGTAAGAGTTGAGTGGAAGTAGACATGAGCGTTTCCTGGGGTGGTGGTGAAGTTCTAGTGTCTTGATAGAAATTTGGATAGCACAGAGGTATGCATGTGTATGCATTGGTGAACATCCACAATGGTGTATTTTAGATTTGAATATCTCATTGTATATGAGTTATGTAATGCAAGTATAGCTACTCAGTCATAAGTATGATGAACTATTTAGGCAGCAGCATACAGATATCTGAAATTTACTTTGAAATATGTCAAAATAATAAAATATATTGGTGGATTGATAAAGGAGAAGGACAGATGGATATATATGTGATAAAAGAAAAATATTCTTAAATTCGAATGGTAATAACTGAATGTAGCTATGTAAGTATTTACTCTAAAATTCTTCCAACTTTGCTGTATATTTAAAATTTTCTTAAGGAAAATTTTTTTTAAAGTGCCAGTTAGGCATGGGGGAGCTTCTCAGCACTCAGCCTAGAAACATGCTTCCCTGGCCCCTGAGGGGAGACTGTGCACATCAGGAGAAGCCTCTTGCACAACTGTTTCAGCATGACATGGGGTGAGGACACAGGGTAGAGGCATAAAATGGGTGGATAGGGCTCCAAGGCAGAGCTCCTGGTGCCTCAGGCTTTGGTGTGATGTACTTATTATGCAGAAGATTTCAGGTGCCCCAAGATGAGGACTTGGGGGTGCTGAAGGTATCTGTAATTGGCAAAGTTTTGGGGTCAAGGTGAAGAAGTTACATGAGTAGCAAAAGGCCAAAGCTTATAGAGTAAGGGCTAATATGTGGGTATTAGCATGATGTTCAAAGGCAAAGGATTAGACAAATGTCAGGAGTCATCTCTTCATTTACTCATTAATTCAACCAACACTTCTTGAGCAACTACGATGTACTAAAGAGCACTCTAACTTTTGAAGATACAATAGTAGCAGAATAGAATAGAATATTTTGCAACAGCATGGATCAATCTCACAGAGATTGATCATGTCAAGTCTCTATGGTTATAAAAAGCTTATATCCTGGTTGGGTGGAGTGGGGGGTGGGGAGAGGAGGTGGGAGGGAGAGGGAGAAAACAGGAAATATGTCAGATGATTGTAGATGCTATAGAAAACCTAAAGCAAAGGAAGGTGATAAGAAGTATCAGAATAGAGGGGTTAGTATTTTATACTGAGAAGGACTTCCATATAAGGAAGAGACATGAAAGATACATAGGTATAAACCACGTGGCTGTCGTAGGTAGGAACATTCTAGATTAAGGGAATAACTAGAGCAAAGGCCCTGAGGTCAGAGCTTGCAATCCATCTTTTTAGAAGAGCTGGGTGGTCAATTTGACTTGAATCAGCAAGAAATAAAGCAGTAGAACCTGAGATCAGACAGGATGTGGGAGATCAGAGCAGATAGACCCAAGCTTCACTTTGAGTAAAGTAGAAAGGCAATGGAAGATTTTGAGCAGACACATGTATATCAGAAAGAACATTATCTAAAATTTTTAAGGATCATACTGGCTGTGTGCAGAAGAGACTGAGGAGTGAAGGTAGAAGCAGGGAGGTCAGTCAGAGGCCTCTGCATTAATCCAGGCGAGAACTGATGATGGTTTGGACCAGGAGGAAGAGCTGAGAAGTATAGGTCAGGATATATTTGAAGACAGAACCAATAAGTTTTTTTAATATATATATATATTATTTTAATATATATATATATATAT
>NW_025999853.1:13633321-13654200 GCF_001458135.2 Marmota marmota marmota | reverse complement strand
GTGGCTCCATTCCCAGCTTTCCAAGAAATCTCCATACTGCTTTCCAAATTGGCTGCACCAATTTGCAGTCCCACCAGCAATGTACAAGTGTACCCTTTTCCCCACAAATAACTCAAAAAATTAGACAATAAGATAACAAACAACCCAATCAACAAATGGGCCAAGGACCTGAACAGACACTTCTCAGAGGAGGACATACAGTCAATCAACAAGAACATGAAAAAATGCTCACCATTTCTAGCAGTCAGAGAAATGCAAATCAAAACCACCCTAAGATACCATCTCACTCCAGTAAGATTGAGAAGTTTAAAATCAAGGAAATACTTAAAGTTCTTGTTTCATGCAGCACCCTGTATCAGGCACAAGGTCCTCAATTTTTCTTTTGATGGATAGAGCTCCTGCTTCTGACAACCTGTTAGAACCCCACAGTATCTGAGCCAGTCTTTTTGTTTACAGATCAGGAAGCCAAAGATCCGGAAGGCTTTGGGATCCCTCCAGATTCCTGATTAGATAATAGTAGTGATGATTCTTGGGTTAGATTCTGTCTACTTTTTCTTCCAAGCCCCTGCCAATGATCTTTGGTTCATATAAGCTATGTTAATTTTCTTCTCGACTCAATAGGACCTCCCAATTTAAAGACAATAATTCTGCAAAGAAGACTGAAAATGGTTAGTATTTGCAAAATACTTATGTCTACGTAGTGTTTGTTTTCCACGTTCCTCACCTGGCAAAAGAATTGAATCATCTCTGACTACAGAGCAGAGGTAAAGAACTCTAATACCTTTAAGATGCAAATGAACAGTCCATATGGGACTGTGACAAAATGAACAGTTCTTATGGGTCTGTGGCAAAATAAAGAGTGTGTGAATTAAAAAGACGGCTGATGCCCAACGCCAGCCAGTGTTTGGAGACCTACTGTGTCATCTCTTTCCAAATTTTCCAGAACTCTTCATTTCTTTGTGAAATTTCCAATTTTGCACATTGGCCAGTAATTCAACATTTCAAAAAATTAGGAAAAGAAAACATGGTGCAGATAAAAAGTTTTAGATGAGCAGACTTGTCTGTGGCTTTGGCCTGAGGCTTCCTTTTTGAAGCACTGGTGTAGAGGTCTGGGGTTGTTTTGGAATCTCTGTCATTAAAAAACTGCTCTGAGCCTAGCGCTGTAGGAATTCCTATGGAGAGGGGAGAAAGGGAACGTATGGTAACTTACAGAGTGTTTCTTTTTTTTTTTGGAAGTTCCTATTCAGTTGGCAAGACCAGTCCATATGTATGCACGCAAATATATATTTATGTGATAACTGGGAAGGCATGTAATCAATATTCGACTGGATAGTGTGAACTACAAAATCTAGAGGATGGTTAATAAAAACAAATTAAAGTGCATGCTGATTATTGACATATTTCTTCTCAAATGCATTTTTTTTCCTCTTTTTGCCTGATCTGTGAAAATAGATCTGGGACCTTAAGATATTTTTGCTTCACCAGCTGGTGTGATGTTGAGCTTTGCCATTGTAGCAGGAAAGGGTTTTGCTTCCTGGTTTTTGAAGTGCTAGCTTGGCAGCCTTCCTCAATGGCTTCTCCAGTGCCTGCTTCCCTAGTACTCATGGCTTCTCCTGTTTCCAACTCTTTCAGTGCACAGCATATCCCCATGTCCGTGGGCCAGCAGCCTCCTCTGGCTCCTGCCTCGGGCAATGTTGTATTAGATTGCTTCCATGAGATACCTCATGGTGAATAGCTTTCCCTGGGACCCTAGACAATAGCTCTCTGAAAATTTCCAGAGAAAGAATTTCCAGCAAGTTTCACCAGCATCTCACACTGCCCATTTGGTGAGCCATGGTCCTGCCTTTGCCAGGATCTAGATCTCAGTCCTAGGAATAGTGGCCATTCCTTAGAGCTGCTGTTTTGATGCTCTTTAGTTTCTCTACTTCTTATTGCCAATTCCTTGTTACTACAATGTCCTCCTATAGCTAATGCTTTTCTGTGTTAAAAAATTTACTGTTAAAATTACCATGCAGTTTTGATCTTCTGATAGGACCAAGATTGATATAGAGTGCTGTTCTCTTCCCCCAAATTCAAAATGATTCCTCCAGAAGCCATGTCTGAGCTGTAAACTATGCCTATCTGCCCTTCCTCCACTCCTATCTTTTTTTAGTTATTGAACTGGGGATTGAACCTTGAGGTGATTTACTACTAAGCCACATTCCCAGTCCTTTTTATTTTTTAATTTTGAAACAGAGTCTTACTAAGTTACTGAGGGTAGCTTAAAATTTGAGATCCTCGTGCCTCAGCCTACCAAGTATATGGGATTACAATTATAGTCATGCACCACAGTAATTGGCCATTCTGACCTTTTGATTTTTAGTTCACCTTGATTCTTGTCCTCCTGAGAGCTGATTTACAGAGGAGGTACTGGCTCAAATCTGACCAGAATATTTCCCATGGTTGTTACAAACTTCATTTGGGGTGATAAAAATATTCTATATTAGGGTTGCAATTTTGATTATGTGTGGGTGTACAAATTCATTAATACCCATTGAAAGGTATGATTTAAATGGGTATGTTTATTGTAAAAATATATATATCTTAATACAGAGAGTTTTCAAAAAAGCTATGTTCTGAAATTAAAACTAAGACTATAATCTGCCAGGGGCCTTTGCTCCTGCCTAGTGGGAAAGGTCAGACTGGAGAAGGAAGCTGACAGGCAGGCAGGGCAGGATGACAGACAAGGAGAGCAGAGGCTTGCAGGTCTGGTCCCTTGTTCCTTTGTTATCCAAGAGTAGATCTACCCTTTTCTTTTCTGCTATTTAAACATCTTATGAGCTAATAAATTCACTTTTTTGAATAAATTCATTCCATATGAGTTTCTTTTACTTGTAACCAAACCATTTTATATAGAGACAAAAGGTTGTCTTGGGCAGAGCCAGTCAGAGTGAGCAAAGATGAGCCAGATCTTCTAGGGTACACACAGAAGAGGCAGAAAGGCCCTGCAGGTGACACGATAAAGAAAGCACAACAAAACATTACAAAGCTCATGACATATCATATTTCATACATTTGATTCAAACAGATCATGAACTCCAATTTTTACCCCGTATACATATTGCAGATTCACATCGGTTACACATCCACTTTTTTACATACTGCCATACTCGTGTCTGTTGAAACTCTGAGGATGGTTTAGCGCCGGGAATTCTATCACTGGAATTTGCTTCATTACTAGATTGAACAACAGAAAACACATTATTTCTCAAGCTACTAGAAAAAAAAATCATTTACCTGTGATTTAAAAGAAAAAGAAAACCTGTTTAGAACCTGGAAGGGATCATTTTAATAAAAGTTATAAATTAAAAAAAAAAAAAGAAAGAAAGAAAGCACAACAGAGAATAGGACACATGTGGCGCCTGTGGAGACTGCTTGCAGAGTCCAGCAGTTCAGAGCAGGAACTTTGAAATCACATGGATTTGGGTTTGAATATTAGCTTCACTGCTTGCAAACTAGCTTCTAGAGTCCCAAGGTCTCTGAGCTTCAGGTAGTTGTTGAAGGAAAGTTTAAATGAGATTAAGTACTTAAAACATGATAGTGACAGAGACATTATTAGAAATGATAAGAAAAATAGTAGTGGTAGTTATTCATGCTTGTGATGATCGAAAAATAGCACTTATAAATACGATTATTTAATTCCAAATTAGTAATTGGTATAATTGATATCGGTATCTAGGAAACTTATTAACTAAATTGCAAATACTTACCAAAAAAATGGGTGATTCCTAAGCATTAGCAATGGCTCACTGAGATCAGGTCATGCCAACTTATTTTCTATTCTGTTCAGTGGTTTTATAAGATAGAGGGTGTATAAGGATGTTACTGACATGGACTGTCCATTTAAGAAAGATAATGGATAAAGAGACACCATAGCTTGAGTTGGACACTTTCAGCTGAGGCTACCTCTTTTCGCAGAGTTTCCTAGATTTTTTTCTTTTGGTGGGGGGTTGGTACCAGGGATTAAACTCAGGGGCACTCAATCACTGAGCCACATTCCCAGCCCTTTTATCTGTTTTATTTAGAGATAGGGTCTCACTGAGTTGGTTAGTGCCTCGCTTTTGCTAAGGCTGGCTTTGAACCTGTGATCCTCCTGCCTCAGCCTCCTGAGCTGCTGGGATTACAGGATTGCACCACCACACCTGGCCAGAGTTTCCAGTTTTTAGAAAGCCTATCCTTTTATTGATCCTAAATTTTTACATTTGCATCTTGGTTCTGCTGTTCAGAAGGGCACCAAAATAAAACTGATTCTTCTTCCCGGTTCATGAAGATCCCTCTCTCTTCCTTTGGATATTTTTTCCTTTGTTATATCAATCTTCAGTTCCTCCTACTGATTATCCTCTGTTCTCTTACTGAGTCATTTTAACTGATACCCAGGGTCTTCCCTTCAGGGCCTCCTTGAGACACATCCATTTGGGAATGTGATCCCTTTTTACAATTGGTTGTATTATTCCTGATGTTTTCAGACCTATACAGATCACAGAGGAATGATGTCCAAGATTCATTAATATTTTTATCTTTTAATTTCAATACTGAAAACATTTAGAGGGAGTTACATGATATTGTTGACTCATTTCGAATTTGAAAAGAACAGAATTCAACTGTACGATTGAAAATATACCTTTCTAAATTTAAACCTATGGCTGTGCTACAACTACTGGTCTAAACAAACAAACAAACAAACCTATAGGGTTTTATCACTATTCTTGAAAATTTCAGTATAGTAACTCAACCTGTCAAAATCTTGATCCTGTCATCTGTTAGGTTAGTTATCCCTCCTGGCTTCATTTCATCCCCAAATTGAATTTGCATGATCCTACATCATAAACCACTGACAAAGTGTTGACTAGGACAGAACCAAAGGTGGAGACCTACAGCCTGTCATAAAGACTGCCTTCTACAGTGACATAGTTGTATTAATGTGCAACCTTTCGGTAGTGTTCCAACCCACCTAGAGTGCTCTTATTTGCATGCTGATCATCTTCCATCTTGTCACATGGATATCAAGACAAACTTGGGAGTTGTGAGACAAGCCTAGATTTTGGGTGTATTATTCAGGAATCACCAGAGAAACGATGCTGCTATACCATCTATACCTATGCCTGTATCTATATCTATATTCACAAAGAAAGAGATTTTTAAGGAATTGGTTCATGTGATTTTGGTAACAAAAATCTAAGATGGACAGACAGGCTGGAGACCCAAGAAAGAGTTGCAATTGGGTCCAAAGATAGTCCGCTGACAGAATTCCTTCTTGCTTATGGGAGATAAGTCTTTGTTCCGTGTAGGCCTTGACTCACTGGATAAGCTTCTGCATTCCACACCCACAACACACACACACACACACACACACACACATTTGTAAGGTAATCTGCTTTACTGAAAGTCCAGTGACTTAAATGTTATTCACATTAACAACAACAACAACAAACAATTTCACAGAAACATCCAAAATAGTATCTGATCAAATATCTGGGCACTATGGCTATTGTGGACTGAATGTTTGTATCTATCTCAAAGTTCCTACATTGAAACACTAACCCCCAACATAAAGGCATTTGGAGGTAATTAGGATTTGATGAAGTCATGAAGCAGGGACCCCGTCAGGGGATTAGTGCCCTTACAGGATGAGGAAGACCAGAGCTCTCTTTACCATATGAGAAGCTCTCTTTACAATGAGAAGAAAGCTGTCCACAAGCTCAAGAGAGGGCCCTCCCCAGGATTGAGCATGCTGGTGCTCTGATCTTGGACTTTCCCACCTCTAGAACTGTGAGAAATACATTTCTGTTCTTTAAGCCACCCAATCTGTGGAATTGTGTTATGACAGCTGGAGCTAACTGAAATTCACCCTTATTCGGAGATTAGATGTATGTAACCTGCCATGAAGGATGGCCTTAAAAGAATGGTACAGGCCACGCCCCTCACAAAGCCACTGTGCAGAGGGCAGGCAGGGGCTGAAAGCTTGTCAGTGTACCACTCCCCAAGTCATACACCCTGAGCTGGAACTGGGTCTATCCAAGGGACACTTTGTACTAGTCAGGTGCTACATAATGTTGCTGTGGCCAAGTGTAGGTTACACATATGATGGTGGTCCCTTAAGATTGTAATGGAGTTGAAAATTTTCTGTTACCGAGTGACAACATAGTTATCATAGTGCGGTTGCTCTGCACATTACCCATGTTTGTGGTGATGCTGGTGTAAACATATCTACTGTGTTGCCAGTGGTATAAAAGTATAGCACATAGGATTTTGTACAATACATAACACTTGATAATGAAACATTCTGTTACTGGTTTATACATTTTTATACTATTTTTAATCATTATTTTAGCATATACTCCTACTTATTAAAAAAGTATGCTGTAAAATATGTTATAGTACACTGACGGCAGCCTCATACATCTCATTTACTGCATCTTGGTCGCATGATTTTAATCTCACGACCATGGGAGTAATGTTCTATCGTATGTTCATGTGTCATGCAGCCCAGGTGTGCAGTTGGCTATGCCATCTAGGTATGTGTAAGTACATTCTCTGATGTTTATGCAATGATGAAATTGCCTAATCGTGCATTTCTCAGAACATGCTCTGTCATTAAGCAGGGTAACTATTTACCTAACCATGTGCCCTTGAACACAATTTTCTAATTTTCACAGTCGTTAAGTAAGTTCTGATCTTTTAAAACAATATTTTAATTTATTTTTGATGAATATATTTTACTTGTGCATAATAATGGGGATCCATATTTTAACACATGCATGCAGCAAGCACTGGTCAAATCCAGCTCCCTTTGTCCCCTCTCCACCCCATCCTCTCCAAACTCTATTACTCACTATTATACATTCAGGTTGACTTTGTTTAGGGTCTACATGTCAAAGGGACTGTGTGGTCCTTGTCTTTTTGTGCCTTATATCACTCAACATAATGTCTTCTAGTTCCTTCCATTTTGCTGTAGTTGACAGAATTTCATTCCTCTTTATGGCTAAAAAATGTTCCATTGTGTATAATCTACTGAAGTTGTGATCTTGTATCTGATTTCTAATCGTGACTTAGGTTCTTAGTAGTTACATGTCCATGGGCTACATTAGTTATATGTTCATTTCTGTGAAGCTTCCTTATCTGTGAAATGGGCATATATACTAAGTCTTAGATTAGATGAGGTAATGTGTCCCTGGCTGGCCTGGTGTGTGACATACAGTGCTTATGTGGGGACATGATCGCCAGATTGCTGATGCTATATATTTTCTGATCTAAACTCTGTATTTCTTGTAACTACAACTTCTCGGCACATTCTTTATCTCAAATATTCCTTCATTACTGGGTTTAATGCTAGATTCCATTTAGAAATATTGGCTGATCTGGATGACAGTGGGATTTGCTTTTCAAACATTAAAAGAGAGACAGAGAGAGAAGGAACAGGATTGCTTTAAACATTGAGGTTCTTTGTCTGGATTAGGCAAGGACAGTTGGAGTCAGGGGACAGTGAGACAGGCCATGAGTTGCCATTGCCTGAAGCATACAGCTGGCAAGTCTAATTGTAAGTCCATGCTGAAGTCCTTTTTGATGCTCATAAATGCAGAATGTCCTATTTCATCAAAGCAGTGGTTTTTAGGGAGACACTAAACAGATGACAGCCATGCAGCCTTCCCAAGAAGAGTTGAACACATGGTCACAGGTAATGTTTGTAAATAAATTAACAAATCATATGAAGAAATTCAGGATATTGAGTGAATAAGACTCTTTTCCCTTAATTAAAAGGTTGTGGCTGTGAGCTTCTGTGGAGGAATGGCTTGCAATCAAACATTACATCTCTGTGGATAATTCCATGGTCATTTAAAATTTCAAATGTCTATAAATATTTTTAGTTTGACACCTTCCTCCAAAAAAGAAATAATGCTTAGGACAAATTAATTATAAATGATTAGGAGATAGGAAAACATCTTCTGTGGTTTGATCTTGATAAAAATTCAGAGTTTGAAAAATAGTTGAGAATGTGGCTCCTCTAGAATGTTCCTATTCCAACAGACTCTATTTCAGATTAATAATAATAATAATAAAAAATCCAACTTCTCCCACTACAGCACATTGGAATTCTTACTGTCTATTTTTTTTTTTTTTTTGGTCCCTTCTCTTTCTCTTCTCTGCAGAAGTCAGCTTGACAGAGTGGTTGTACACACATGGAAAAAAAAAATCATAAGCTGGTAGAAGGATGGAGTCTGCTTGCTTTCCAGGAATTCCTCTGTGGCCTGGCTTTCTCTCCTCCTCCAACAGAAGCCAGGTCTTCCTGTACATAAGAAGGAAGGAAGGAGGTGGTGTAGAAAGTGGAGGCAGTGGAGAGAGGGGGAGAGTTATTAATGGTAGGTTGAATGGCAGGAATAAAAAGGAAGGAGCGATATCTTGATGGTCCCTTGGCTTTTTTTGCTGGTGTCCACTGAATGAGATTGATTCTGTGATAACTTATCCAGGGTGGGAAGAACTTTGTGCTTTGGATGAGATTTCAGCTTCTGTTGCCTTGATCGGCTCTCAGCTCCTGAGTCCCTCCATTGACTCAATTCCCTCTAAGCCAACGATAATAGAATCACAGCCTCAGAAAAACCTTTGAGGTTGTCTAGTTCATTTTGTAGAGAAAAGAACTAAAGGCTTGTGAGGGTTGACTCAGCCAAGGTCATTCAGCCAGCTTTGGCTTTGGGTGCAGTGGAGCCCATGTGTCCTGAAGTCAGCGCGGGGCTTTTGCTTTTGTCCCTGCTACATGCAAAGGCTCTGCAGACGACTCATGGTTCCCATTATCTCTAGTTTGATGTCACTTTGAGCTTTCCTGAAAATATGATCAGACAAATGCCAGTTGGCTTATGCATTAATTTACTTTTCTTATGCCTTTCCAGGAGGCTGAGGAAACAGGCAGTCATATTAATTCTAAATACCTTGGCTTAGTACGAAAGGTTCTCCACAATCTCTATCCCCCATGATCCTGCGGGTTCATGCTGCAGTGACCCTAATCCACTCTCTGTCCCTTGCAAACACTTGGTCCCACTTTCGCATCTTGGTTTATGCCATACTCTCTGTCTGGAAACCATGACAACAGCAACAGCGACTGGCATTCATTGGTTCCATATAATGCCTCACCACCAATGATTGACTACAAATCACGAAGATCAATCGCTTACTGACTTTGAACCCAGGCACACTGGCTGATGAGTACTTACAAAGTTGCAACTGCTCAACTCTTTCCTGGTACTACTAAAGCAGATGTAGACGGTATGTAATAAATGCATGTGCTATTCCAATAAAATTTTATTTACAAATACAGGCATTAGACCAGATTTGATCTGCAGTTCATAGTTTTCTGATTTTTGATCTAAATCAACAATAAGCCAAATAGTCTCTCTTCTATTTTCATGTTGTCTTTCTTCCCTTCTTGATTCTACATAAGAGGGAAAACGTGATACTTTTCTTTCTGAGTCTGACTTATTTTGCTCACATGATGCTCTCTAGTTCCAGGCTTTTTCCTGCACATGACATGATTTTGTTCTTCTTTATGGATGAATAACACTCCATCATCTATATATACCACAATTTCTTTATCCATTCATCTGTTGATGGATACCTAGGCTGGTTCTGTAACTTGGCTATTATGCATGGGTAGGAAGGTATGTCTCTAGTATGCAGAATTTAATTCCATCAAGTGTATACTGAGGAGTGGTGAAGCTGAATCATATGATAATTGGATTTTTAAATTTTTATGTAATCTTCATATTGATTTCCATAATGACTATACTAATCTACATGCCCACCCAAAATATATAAGGTCTTCTTTTCCTCAACATTCTCACCAACATTTATTGGTTTTTTGTATTCTTGATGATTACCATTCTGACTGGGTGAGATTCCATCTCACCCAGGCACTTTGATTTGCATTTACTGATGGCTAAAAATGAAATAGTTTACTCGTAAGCATTGGTCGTTGGTACTTCTTTTGAGAAGTGTCTGTTTACTTCATTTGTCCATTTATGGACTGGTTTATTCTGTTTTTTTGATATTAAGTTTTTACATTTCTTTATATATTCTGGATATTAATCCATTATTAGATGAATAGCTGGAAAAGATCTTCTCCCATTCTGTAGGCTCTCTCTTTACTATTGTTTCCTTTGCTGTGCAGAAGTTTTTAAATCTGATGCCACATTCTTCAATTGTTGCCATTATTTCTTGAGCTATTGGGGTTCTATTTAGGATTTTTTTGCCTATGCCTGTATCTTAAGTTATGAAGTGTCAGTTCTTCTATTTAAATGTTTGATTCATTTTGAAATGATCTCTGTACATGATAAGAGATAGGGAGGGATCTAGCTTCAATGTTTGTATGGGCCTGGATATCAGGTTTCCTTAGCACCATTTGTGAAAGAGGCTGTCTTTTCTCCCACCTATGTTTTGGCACCTTTGCCAAGAATCAGATGGCTGTAGTTGCATGGGTTTATTTCTGTGTCCTCCATTGGTCTATGTGTCTATTTCTATACCAGTACCATTCTGTTTTCGTTACTATGGCTCTGTAGTATGTTTTGAAATCAGGTATTGTGATGCTCCAGTATTGCTTTTTCCCCCCTTAGGAATGCTTTGGCTATTCTGGGAATTTTGTACTTCCATGTAAATTTTAGGAATTTTTCCCCCGGTTTTCTGTAGTGACATTGGTATTTAGATGGAAAGAGGATTAGAGGAGAGGGGGAAGGAATTAGGAGGTAATAGAGGATGGAGATGATCAAGATATCTTATATGCATGTACAAATATGACAATATGAAAGCCATTATTCCATATAACTGATATATACTTGCAAAAAGTAAAGAAAAAAAGAGGAAGAGAGAGAGAGAAAATTAGCTGCTTGGTAGGATTGTCTGGGACAATGACAATGCAAGAGACCATGAAGAGGGTACAGGACAGGTAAGAAGTGTTTCCTTAGCAGTGTTGGTAAAGGGCTTGGGAATGGTGATGTGAGCTGTCGCTAAACTTGGATGAGAAGGAGGCAGAGACTGAAATCAGAATCCATGAGCATGCTCTGCAGTTGCATACACATGTAACTATGTGTAGTACCTGGTACACACAATTCTCATTGTGGACTTTCAACTTAGGTCTTTTAACAACCCTTTTTTTGCGCCGTTATCCACAGTCTTTCAATTGCAAGTAGTAAGAAGATGATCCAGGTTGGCTTATGCTAGAGGTAGGATGACTTGGCTCTTGTAACTGAAAACACTGGTTTGCTATAAAATTGTCTGTAAGAATATGCTCAGGAGCAATGGAAATGAGTTTCTCTCCTTTACTCAGTTTGGCTTGTCTCTGCCTTCTTCCTTCTCACTCACTTTTCCTTTAGTGCATGTTTGCTTTTCCAGCCTTAAAAGCCCAGTGGAAAGAGAAAGCCTCTTTCCTCCTAGTTTTAGCAGAGTCCCAGGTTGATTCAAGTTGGCCTAAACAGGGTCTCAGGAACAATACAGAACCAATTATTCTGACAGGAAGGTACTGATTCCCTGAGCCTATGTTATATGTCCCATTACAGATAGAATCAGACTCCCTCCTAACCATGTGGACTGTGGATAAGGGAGGAAACATGGTTCTTGAAAGGAAAATCAGATTATTGTGAGTCAGCTTCCCTTCACAATGACAAACTACCTGAGCTAACCAACTTATAAAGAGAAAAGGTTTATTTTGGCTCACAGTTTTAGAGGTTCTAGTCCATGTTTGATTGGCCCCATTGCTTTGGAACTGTGTTGAGGTAACACATCGTGGCAGGTATGTGTAGCAGAGCAAACCTGCTCACCTCATCAGCCAGGAAGCAAAAGGCACCATGGTCCCATAATTCCCTTTGAGGGCATGCCACCAATAACCTAAAGACCTCCCACTAAGCCCTACCTTTCAAAGGTTCTACCACCTCCCAGTTCTACCAGCCTGGGAACCAAGTCTTTTAGCACATCAGCCTTTGGAGGATAATCAGGATCCAAACTACAGCTCGGTGCAGTGCAGCCCAGGAGGTGAAAATCACGAGTCTACATATTGGGCACTCTCTCACCGAGCTCCAAGTTTTGAGTTCGCAGTTTTCACACACATGGTTAAGCACAGAAACCTGAAGGAGGTGGACTGTGTCTGTCTCATGCAGCTCAGCTTCCAATGTCTCTCTGAGCAGTGGTGCGACCTCAGCTGTAGGCGTCTAGCTGCATGAGGTAGATCAGTAAATAAGGTTGAACAACCAAATGGAACTTATTTAATTAGGATCAGGGTAACAAACTTTCTCAGGAGACGCCTTTCTGAGGTTCCTGGCATGGGGTGGAGTTATTTTTCTCTCTCAACCAGAATCATTTTCATCACTTTGTTTTCTGGCTTTTCTCTGTAGTTCTTATAACAACAGCTAGTGAAACACACACACAACACACACACACACACCACAGAAACAAAGGTCACAGTTTTCTTTGTAGGAGGCTGTGGCGCCTGACTTTACCTTTCCTTTTACTTATTCACTGAAGTGGATAAGGACTTTGAAGGTTTTAGAAGCAAAGAGCATATAGATTTCATTTTATCAGGTTACAGAGATGTGAGTCTCATCGTGCCTGAAACAGACCCTACCCTACCAACCGTGGATATGCGATTTCAGTGTGGCCACCAGTACCGCAGTGTGAGTGAGCATTGACCTTTCAGATTACTGCCTAAGCCTTCATTAAGAAGAGCATCCAAGATGACAGCCATGTCTCCGAGGAAGCCCGGCATTCTCCACTGGTAGCCCAAGCAGTGATAATTGACTTGGCGTGGGATTCTCCTCTCCCCGGCCCCCATACTGGGAGCCAGGGGCACAAGACAGCATGTTGGCAGATTCCAATCACTTAGGAGCTTTCCTTTAGGACTCCGCTTTGTAAGAATGCATCTAGTTAAATCCACAGGGTCATTGCCTGTGGCTTTCAAAACACGAGGTTTTATGAAGGAATGCAGACCTGGAATCCAAGGTTCAGAGCCCAGACCTTCAAACAGATTAATCACCATGGGGAGCATCAGAAGAGTTTTCCAACTTTGGCTTCATCCTGTGCCCTAGCAACCATGGGGCCCCTATTCAGCAGACCCAGGTTTTCACTATGGTCTGTTAGAGTCCTGGGCAAAGAGCCAAGAACTGGGCTGGTCTCATTTCAGCCCTCCAGCAGGCTCCCCACAGGCCCCCTCCAGCAGGTTCTTAAATGCTCTGTCTACATTTCCAGCTTATTAAGTTAAGAGGAGAACAATGATTCCCCAAGACACAGAGTTCCAGATGGGGGGGTTGAGTGCGACAGGTATACGTGTGTGGTTGTGCGGTGCAGGGAGATGTGGGAGGGGTGTTATCTGGAGGGCAAGTAAATCATTTGTGGTGGAGAGTGTGTCCTGCTCTGCCTAGGGCATAAAACAAGTGACTGTTTGCTGCTCTTTCACTTAACTTGGATAAAGAAGAGAGATGGGAAGACCAAAGAGATAAATAGAACTGGAAACAAATGAAGAATCGACAATCTATGCTGTGAACTTAAATGCAACCTCTTTTAAGATTATACTGGAGCCCTAGGTTTAAATTTAAAGCCTTATTTTTCCCAAATTTGAATTTAGAATCACATTTCCCCCTAGCATTTCCCCTTAGCTCATATGAGAATAGTTAAATAAATGTTGTCAAATCAGTAAAAGTAATTTTAAATGTGAGCTAAAAAGCACCTTCAACTAGCACAAAGGTTGCCTCTGTTCCAACCTGTGGGCATTCCTGTGGCTTAATAATGCTTGGTAGCATTTATTGAGTGCTGATGATATACTAAATGGGAGGCCTCACACTTTTTGTTACATTGCTTCATTTCTTCCTAACAATAGTTGCATGAGATAGAGTGTTTGCCATGGTCCTTATTTTATGGATTAGGAAACTGACATAAATTTACAAGAATCAAATAAACATTTTCTCTGAGTTTGTTGAGTTGGGAGTAGACCCAAGAGGTTCAGTTGATTCTAGAGTTCAAGTACTAGCTTTATCCACTAGTAGGCCAAAGATTTCTCTGTCTATCCAGTATTGTCACATGGGCAAGAGGACCCAGAGCTGAAGGTACCACCTATGTAGAATGCTGAACCTGGGCAGCGTGGCTAGGATTAGCATGTAAAGAATCAGTATGTCCACTTATATTTGAACTTCATGTTAAGAAGTTATGACTATAATTCATATACTATGAATTTAGCTCATACAATATTTGGAACATACACTGAAACTTATTTCTTGTTAATCTGAAATTCAAATGTAACTGGGTATCTCATACTTTCTCTTGAAACCCTCTCCCTGGGAAAGAAACAGAGTTGCTGTGGAAAAAGGAGTTCTTTTCATAAATCTTGACCAGTCTGGGAACTCAAAGAAAAGGGTCTGCTCAGTGAGTTCCTCCTTGTAACTTCTGCCTTTTATCCAAACTCATGTCAAAGTAACTTGATTCTCCAGACTGGTTGAAATCTAAGTGCCTGTGGTGCTTGTCATAATTAACAGGCAACTGAGAAGGAGGGAGGTGTGGGTACATGGTAGAGAAAAGCCATCCTTGCAAAAATGAAACATTGCCTTTGTAGGAGGAATCCATAGGCAATTGCTGCTCAGATAGTAATAAGAACTGCAGGTCTGTGCCCTCCAGCTGCCTGTGATTCAGAGATATATTTTCTTTGACTCAATAATTATCGTTGAGCCCTACCCTTAAACCAACAAATCTCCACCTTTCAATTTTTTTATACTTGGCTTCTGGCCTATTCCACTCCTTTATGTTATCTGTCTGCATCCTTTCCCCAGCCATTAGAATTGATAACCTCGTTTAGGAAGATGGCTCCCCAGAATTGAATTTCAACACTAAAACTGCCTTGGATTAGATTTTGGAATTTAGCCAAACGCATGAAGGTTTTAATACAGCTTATGCAAATTCACAAGGGTCATCCTATTTTGTACGTGTGGTAATGGCCATTGGTAAAATCCTAGTGAAGCCCACAGGTAGAGAATGCACGTGTATAACTGAATGTTGCATGGAGTTGCCAGTCTCTGAGCCTTGTAGGGCAAGGAGTGTAAACATTAATGGGGACTGTTAATGGCTGGACTGGAACATCTTTGGTTTACAAACAATGAGTTGTTACTTGTTGAACTATAAACAACCTAGAACCAGATATGAGAACATCTGATTTCTCTGATGGTGATGAACCCTGCTTATAAGTATCTCTTTCTCCAAAGAAACAAAGACAAGAAATGCCCACCATTTAATTGAAGAAAAATAGGTCTTGTCCATTGATTTTTGCCTGCCTTGATAGAAGCCAGATTTTGAATTTGAAGATTACAACCTTATCAGGACATGATTTCTGAATAGAATCATGCTGCAAATTGCTACCTGACATCTGATCAACTATGGGAAAAAATAGTTTAGTGTTTTAAGGAGTGATGTTAATCAATCACATTCATAATTTTGTTAACCACCAAATTATATTTTGCTGTTGATCTCATTGTGATCTTAATATCTTTTATTGAGCATCAGTGGATGAAATAAGTAGCCATGGAATTGATTTGCTACTCTGCCAAGTGAAAAGATACAGGTAGAACTAACTGTTCAGTGGTTCTAGACTTTCTTTGTCTAGGCTCAAATTTCAACTTCTGATTTATAAATGATCTGCTCCATATTGGAAGATATTGGCTTCTACCAAAAAAGTAACATTTGGATCAGGGGGAAGAATGCATCATGGATTATTTTCCCATTTAATAGCCTCAAGAAAGATCAGTGGTGAGGGGCAATAGGAGCCATTCGATATGGAAGTATCAATGATAAAGCCTGTGATGTACTTAAATCTGACTGGTGACAATTTATCTTTGTGTTCCTTTTATCCTCACCCAAACCATTAGGTAATCAAGTTTAGACTATTCACATATGCATTTTCAATATTTATCTTCAGGCCATTTAAACCAAGGTGCATTTCCGTGATTAAAAGTGGCACAATAAGGAGAGTTATGAAAAATGACTATAAAAGAAGAAAATTGGAGAGATAAGCTAAATAAACGAAACCAATTAGAAAACAGGCTTCACAAAGAGATGAAAATACATGTAATTTTGTGGAAGAAATAGATAATGTTAGTTAAAGGTTTATAAAGTGCTTAGGGGAAAATGAGAGTCAGCCATTTAAATGTGAGGCAGAGTGAGCTGGTAATCAGTGTAGTTGATGGAGTGGGGGAATAAATTATTTGAGATTCAAGGTTTTAAATAGGGTTTCAATAGTGTTTTGAGACAGAATGTCAGAAGACCAACATGGGTGAATTACAGAGATCAAGATGGGAGGTAATGAATAAACTTGAGGAGCTTGGATAAAGAAATGAAAAAGAATGAATTCTAAGAGATGAAAGTGAGTTTGAGCAGTAATGAATAACATATTGAGACTACAATATGAATATTCAGTAGGAAGATCAGATTAAATAGTTAGAAGATGATATGAATATAATAGAAATAGAAAAGACAGAGCAGATGGAAAATAAGGCCTTTTTTTTTTTTAGTTGTCTTTCAGGATTGAGAGTTCTGATTGCAAATTTTGCGGGGAGAGAATGTCAACATAAATAAAACTAATGGGCTTGGCAAATAAAGAAAGCTAATATGAAAAAGAGATGAAATGACACCCTTCCCCAAAATCTAACCTAAACTAAACTATATTTAGCATTTTCTACTTCTTCCTTGAAGTTGTTCTTGGAAATTCTCGCAAAACCTCCTTTCTATGACTGTATTTGAAACTCCTTTAAGTGGTATAATTTGTAGGAGTTTTCTCTTAATTTGTGATCACCTCTGTTTCAGATCACAGTATTTTTTTTCTCATTGTTGTTGTACATGGAGGTTTTATGCCTTTCCCACTATCTCTCAAGGGCAAAGAAGGGGATTTTTATTTCACGTATCCTGTTTTCTCCATTGGAGGAAAAGGACCTGATCTCAGTGTTTTTTTGACTCTTTCGCTGATTATTACACAAAACAATTAGGTAGGCAAACAAAAATCACATCTTAGGCGTGAGAGACGAGAATTTACAGTGAACGCTAAGTTCAGAAATAAGTAATCTGGCTAGAAGACTGTATTAACCGATGAGAGTCATTTCAAGCTAATGTTTGACCTCAGGGAGGTCACAATGACCATGATGGAACAAAGACGTTTCAGGTTGAAAATGAAAAGTCAACTCCAGCATCATTGCACCTGACAAGGGCTATCCACATACTTAACACAAATGGATGTTTTTCTTTCTCTTGGGAGGGCAAAATCCATTACATAATTTTTCTAAAAAAGCTTGTCCTCTTGCTCTGATAACTATGAAGTGGTTTGTACCTCGCTAAGATGAATGTTCTTAGGCCCCTGTCTCTGATCTTGAATTTGACCAGACTTTCTTTCAAGCATTTCTCAAAGGCATTAGAAAGTCCTATCTCTACAGAATAAAATAAATGAATTTAACAACCAAAGTCACTGAGAAGTTCATCTGGCAGATCTATCAATTGTGGGGGGGGAAGGCTACTTACATGCCTTTTTTAAAAAAACATGAAAGATAATCTGGTCTTCGATGGGAATCACAGCTGAAAGGCATAAAATTGATGGAGACTTATTAATTTATGAAAAGAGAAGTCACACTTTATGGAGGTGTATTCAGGTAATTTATACTGAGTCCTGTCAGGTGCTGTTTTATTAACTCTCCTACCTTCAGCTCACTAATAGACCTGTTGGCAGAATACAGAGATTTCTCTTCCTTCTCATCAAATGACCACTTGAATTAGTCCCTCATCTGAGGTCTCAATCAAGCCATCTTTCTGCTAGGAAGTGAGTTCCCTCAACTGTGTGATTAAGGGTATCCATCTGCAGTTTTCCAGTGCAAAACAAATGAGGACATTTTCTGTACAACAGAAGTCTGCATTACAGGGCATTAAGCATTCTTTATGACACCAGCAAGATTTAAGCAGAGCGTGGATCTCTGCTGAAGTGCTAATGTGGCGCTTCCTGGAATCAGAGCATGGCGTGGAGAACTGAAGACCTCATTATGCGCTTTCAGACTCTAAAAATGACTTTCAGCTGAGTTCCAACATGATTCAGGCTCTCTCTTCCATAAGGTAGGGACAGCAACTGTTTCAATGGAAAGCAACTGAGAAGGGGGCAGTTTATAAGCATGAATTCCAGGAAAAAAAAAATAAAAAGCGCATTTCATGGTGCCTGGTTAAGGCTGTGGATTGTGGGGCAGGGATTTGAATGGTCTGTTGCTTTGTAGAAATTGAAATTCTTTCTGGATTTACTTCTAGGCTAGGTTTTGAAAGTTTTGGAGGTTTGTTTCCCCTCCACAGCCACCTTCTTCTTTTCAATTTCTCTCCCTGGCATCGTTGTCTTCTTTCCAGTGTTTAATTTCATATCATTATGGAAGCCAGCCTTGTGGTCCTATTCAGAGTTCCTATTTCTCCCCCATCCCACAGCATGTCCTTCGTTTCTTTCTCAAGTCTTGCTATGGACCAGGCACTGTGTTGGTAGTGTAGATTCCAAGAAAAATATGATGACGGGATTGCAAAGAGAAATAAACAAATCAACTACTGTTGTTGGAGATATCAGCACACCTCTATCAGCAACTGACAGAGGAAAGAGCAATGTCAGGACTCACAGTCAGGGATGTGCACTACCCGTTATGATATGGGTTACTGTCATCAGAGATAGTCTTCCGGAGCTATAGGAGAGGACAGGTTAGCCAAGAAGGTGTGTAAAGGGTTTCCTAATAAGGCTGATCTTGACACTGAAGGAGCCTAAGGATTGGGTGATAATGAAGGCATGGGTGAAAGAAAGAATTAGAGGATAAAGAAGGAAGAATTGAGACAGTTTATCTTGAAGGATAAGTGAGTAAATAGAACACCACACCAAGGATGAATCCAGCTGATTAAGAGGATAATGCAAGAGATAGTTTGAAAACATTGAGGATTTATACATATTAGGCTTAGTGATTTATAAATATTGTATTCTGTCAAGGCATGGGCTAAGCTTTTTATTTATTTATTTTCTTTTAACCCTCAATCTTCCCCAAGTGACGCCTGTAGGTTTTCAATGAAAAAAGCATCATTGGAATGAAAGAGGTGAAGGGGGCCATCAGAGAATTTCAATTAAGATGGTGAAATGATGAGCTCCATATTTTAAAAAGGTGTGAGATGTAGCTTCATAGCTTCAGAGTATAGATGATAGCAGTTTGTGTCATGGTTTCTATTTTAAACGGGAGAGCCAAAAGAGGAAAAGTCATCATGCTTTGCTCTAATTTTATGTATTTGTGTACTGCCACATGATGTATTTCTTACAGCGTTATAGACAAAAAAAAAAAAAAGATTTAGGAAACATGGGATTTGACTTTGGAAATGTAGAGGATAAGACAGGTTCTATCTGTAGTCAGTGCAGAAAGTAACAAAGGCCTGGACTTGGCAGCTACTGTATGATGCAAGAAGCCTCATTGTGCAAATTTTCTGCCTTATTGTGGATATTCCTGTGTTGTATTTTGCA
Source organism: Marmota marmota marmota (assembly GCF_001458135.2). Taxonomy (NCBI): domain Eukaryota; kingdom Metazoa; phylum Chordata; class Mammalia; order Rodentia; family Sciuridae; genus Marmota; species Marmota marmota. Next base: position 13,634,648 of record NW_025999853.1, on the reverse strand, counting down.
GGGCAAGAAATATGGGAGGAAATTGGTAAGATACAAGGAAGCTGTAAACTTAAAGTCAGGGAACTTTTGTTCTAACCTTCTCTTCCCTTGGTTACAAAGGGATGCATCTATCCTCACTTTAATGTGCTTCATTTGTTTTAGAACAAGACAGTTAAAATACACACACACACACACACACATACACACACTATGATTATTACTAACTTCCTTGTATCTTCCCACTTCAGTATCAAAGTGGCTAGATACATATATATTTCAGAGAAGGAGAAATGGCTATAATAGAAGGATCAGGCATTTTATTCTCTCACAGCTCTGTAGTCTTTAAGTCTGAAATCAAGTTGTTGACAGGACCATGTTCCTTCCAAAGGCTCCAGAGGGTCCATTCCTCTTCCCGCTTGTGGTGGCTGTTAGCATCCTTTGATTGATGGCTGCAGAATTCTAGTCTCTGTCCCCATCTGCACATTGCCACTCCATCTCTATCTTCTCCTCTTAGTATTCTTTGTATCTTTTAAAAGGGCAAGTGTCCTTGGATTTAGGAGCCACTCTGATAATCCAGGATGGTTTCCTTATCTTAAGATAATTAATTTAGTGACATCTGCAAAGATTCTTTTTCCAGTTAAGGTCATGGGTACAGGTTCTGGGGATTAGGATATGGACATATCTTTCTGGCAACCACCATTCAACCCAGTACAGAGGGGAAGTGCTCTTTGCCAGCATTCATCTATGACACTTCATCAGAAGACCTAGCATGAAGACCTACTACATAGTAGGTCATAGTAGGTCTTCATCAGAAGACCTATTATGGTTTAGAAAAAGGTTTCCCAAAGGCCATGTTAATGGCTTGGTCCCAGACTGTGGTGCTACTGGGAGGTGGTGAACCTTTAAGAAGTGGGGTCTAGGTGAGGATGTTAGGTCATGCGGGGCATTCCGTTGAAGGAAATAGTGAATCCCCAGCCTCTTTCTCTTTTTTACTTCCTGGTCACAAAATAAGCAGTTTTGCTCCCTCATGCTCTCTCCCACCATGATGTCCTGCTTCACCAGAGGCCCCAAATTAATGGAGTCAACCAAACATAGACTGGAACCTCCAAAGCTCTGAGCCAAAAAGAAACCTTTTCTCTTTTTAGCTTGATTATCTCAGGTATATGTTACAGTAACAGAAATCTGACTAACTCAACATCCAAGCTGACACTGAGGAAGAAGAGTTTCTTCTATGGATGAGATTGTGCTATGGGTGCATAGTGAGGGGTGAGGCCCAGATTCAGAGTAGACATTTTATTCCTTTTATTGTGAAAAAATATTTATTAGTTCTTTTTTTTTTTTTTTTTTT
>NW_025999853.1:13616582-13629744 GCF_001458135.2 Marmota marmota marmota | reverse complement strand
GGGGGTGCAGAACGACCCCAGAGCAGGCTCTGCCCGAAGGTGCAGCGGCGAACAGGCCACCGAGACGCTCGAGGCTGCAGTCCAGCCTTCGGAGGACAGGGCTCGGCTCGCAGCCCAGCTCCAACCTCTAGGTGCGGCTGCCGGACAGTGTATACAGAGCCATCAAGACAGCAAGCAGAAAGCAAAATCTTTATTAGTTCTTAATCAATGTATATATTCTCATATGATGCTATACTCTGAAAATAACACTAAATATGTCATACAAATGTTTGCTAAGAAAGAGACACCTACCTATACAATTTGGAGCAATTGCCTAATCTCTCCAATTCTCAAAACTTCTCTGTAAAATAGGCAAGTTAAATAGGATGATTCTAAGTTCTCTTCCACTTGTAAGTTTATTTTCTCCCGTAAGAGCTCGATAACAGGTGCCGAACTCCCCCAGCCGCTCTCTTCTCTGCTTGTGTGGCTAAGTGCTTGCAGTCTGCTCACATTATCACAAGATGGCTTGCTGGCATCTGAGGACGCTTAACCCAGAGCAGCCTGTTTCTCTTCTAGCAAATGGGTCTCTGGAGAACTCCGCGATGGAAGCTCCCTCCTTAAGCAAATTAAAAGTTTTATTGGTGAAATATAACTTGATAATGTACATATACATTGTCATTATAACTTAGCGAGAAAGAATATTCAATTTGGAGCACCAATAGAAGAGCATAAGGAAGTGTGTATGGGAAGCACATAACACAGTCCCAAGGAATTTTTAGATGCTCAGTAATTGCTTGTTGAATTTGAATACAAAAGTCGAGGAAAAGAGCTGGCTGTGCTGTCTCTACTTGTGAAGGAAACCTCAGGGGGCTGAGTATTGTCACTGGCTTGCCCACTTTCCTTCCACTTCAGAGTTGGAAACCTGGGATTGTCCAACAGCCCCCAACCCTCAAAAACTCTAGCTCTGTCAGGGCATGGCTCTGTTCCCTTGCCTCCAGGGCCTTGCCTTCACTCAGGGACTCCAGGATTCAAAGAGCCCTGCAGCCACTGAGCAGCTTTGGCTCTGAATGGCCTGGAGCAGTCTGAGTGCTGTGAGTCTCTGAAGCCAAGCACCTCTGTGCTTGTGGCTTCAGTCCTGAAAACCCCCTGTGTTTCGGCAGGTTCCCTCTAGCATCAAACCTTCAATTAATCGCTTGTCCTTACACCTAGCAAGCACCCTTCGGTGCGACTACCCTCCATTCTATCAAGGCTCTACCTTCAATTTTTTCCTCCCAAACAGAAGAGGTGGGGAGAAAGGAGAGAAAAGTAGAGCTGATCAGCACATGCTCCGCATCCTGATTGTCCCAGCTCTGGGGTACCCTCCCTCCTTCCAGGCAGCTCTGAGGCTGCCTCAGTTACTGTGGCAACCGGACATTTGCAGGGGTCCCTGCCTTCATGCATGTTTAACAGGGCTCTCGTGTTTTACCATTTTTCCACTTCAGACTCACCAGTTTAAGCACAACTTCAATCTATCTCCTTCAACCAATTAAACCTGTTTGTTTGTTTGTTTAAGGAACTAAAATTTCAGGCAGAGGAAATCTCCAATAAATATTTGAAGAGGCAAATGAATGAATGACTTGAAATTCCTTGTCTCTGTAACCATATGAGATAGTTTTAAATAAACACAGTGGAATGGATTCCCCTAGAAAATGAGGTATAGATTCACGAAAATCTGGGTGAGACCAGGCCATTTATTTTTCTCTTGTACAAGTTCTACCTTTTTCAGGAAATAGATATGGATATAGATAATAGGCACAAGGTTGTGTTATTATAATTCCACTCTATATTTGGCTATAGATATTTAACCATAGCAAGCACTGGTTTTATTCTGGTCTTTAGTCAAATATATTTATTTTCACATAATCTAAAAATGTTAAAGTCTGGTGTGGTGATACATACCTATAACCCCAGCTACCAGGGAGGCTGAAGCAAGAGGATTGTTTGAGCCCAAGAGACCAGCCTGGGCAGTATAGTGAAACTATCTCTCTAAATAAATAAGTAAACAAATAAATAAATTAAAAATACTAAATTTTTATTAGCCTCCAAGATATTGCCTTTTGGCTCAATGTTTGTATACATTTTCATGTGACTTCCACTTTATTCCAGAAACTTCTCTAGACCCACCTACATTTCTCTGCTCTCCATCCTCATTAATCCTAGGTAAGTCTCCATCATAGCACCTGTGATATCATATTAAATCTGGATGTGAGAATTCATCCCTCCTTAAATTGTGGGCTCCTTTGGTTCTGAGACTCACACATTCTTATTTTCCCAGTGCCAAGTGTCATGACTGGCACGTAGATGATACTCAAAGAGTGGTTGTCCAACTGACCTCTTTCTTCACCCAACTTTTTCCTCTGCAGTGTCTTCCTACTTCCATTTTTCAGCATCTCCAGTGCACCTCTGGGCTGCCATTTGGCTCTGTACTTGTATTGCCTTGCAGAATGAATGTCAGCAATGGGCATGAGGTAGAAAGTCAGCTCAAACGACCAGTAAGAGTTAAGCCTCCAGAATAAGCTATAGGCATCCAGCGAGAGAAGGATTCTCAGGGAAGACCTCTCTGGCTTCCTTTTCATGATAAGAGAAGCAGGGTAACTTTCCCAAGAGGCAATATACCCACTCCAAATTGTAAGTATTTTTTCTGGACTGTGATACTTGCTTGTTTAGTTGACAAGTATTGATAGTGCCTATGATGTGGTAGACACTTTGAAACATGAGGAACCGGAAACTAGTGGATTCTTTAGAAAGGCAGCTGGTTGAATGGATGTCGGCATCTAGAAAAATATTATGAAAGGAGCTTAAAATTCCTCACTTGAGGGGGATCGTAACATTTTACCATTTTAAAATGGCTTTTTTGGTGTTGAAACCTAAAATCAAAACATTACAACTCCTTCAATGAGTGGATACCTCCCCTCCCCTAGAGATTATTTTTCTCAGTTCCAAAGGATGGTTTTAAATGTTCAACGTTTAGACTTCTGGGCTTTGGGAAAAATGGCTCAACTCTTTCAAATATCTCATTTCTTATTCCTTTTAAATATCTTTGTTATTTTATCTTTCATGAGACATTAAGTTTTATAATTTTGTTGCAGGAAAATTTACTGAAGAACTGAAAGCGAGGCTGACTGGTCTTTTATTTTGTTTTTTTATTTAATCAGCTTCTAGAACTTTCAACACATGTATTTATGAAAAAGTGTTTGTTTTTTTTTTAAAGACACCATAACTGTGCCAGAAGTTGAAGACCTGAATTTGATCCATGCTGGCTTTGTCACTTTCTAGCTCAACAGATAACTATCTCAGTTGTCAGAGCAGCATGGGAGTTGGACATCCCCGCATGGAAAACACCTTCTCCCCCCATCTCCTTTTCTCTCCTTTCCTTCTGCATAGTCTATTCCAGTTCCTAGCAACAACTCTCATGGTCAAAGACTTTATTTAGAGGACCCACCTATTCCAGGAGGCAGTTGGAGTGGATCTAGCCAAAATGACTTCTGCTTTGATTTTGTTTTCATGAGAAGCTGTGTGACATTGGGCCACTCTGTTAATTCATCTTTAAAATGAAGTAGGCTAGATAATCTCTAAAGACTTCTCTGGCTTTAAAATTTAATAACATCCTATGCACCTTTGGGGAAAAAAGTATATTGAACAGGTGAGTATGACTTATGTTGTCAAGAAAGGGTCAAAACTCACTTTCCTGGGTGGTGGTTCTGTGCCTTCCTTATTCTCTACCTTCCTCAAATCTCTAGGAGACTTTCCAGTTATTCATCTACACATGCTTTCATTCATTCATTCATTCTTCAGAAATTATTCCAGTACATGCTAGAGGACAGGCTCTGTGAGAGACACCAGTTTATAAAGGTACATTTTGTCTCTATTGCTGTGATGTCTACTGGCAGTAGCAGTCAGGTAAACACTGTAATATTAACATATAGAGAAATAGAAAGTGAGTGGTAACTTCTGGAACATGCATTTATCTATAGGAGGACAGGCATGTACCAGTAAACCACGGAGAAAATGTTTTTTTTTTTTTTTCTGCGTCACCATGTACACATGCGTACACACACGCACACACACACACACAAACACACACACTCACTCAGTGCAACTTACCGTATACAGAGGCTCATCACGTGCAAATCACTTTGCTTCTGCAAAGAATATAAATGAAAAAGACATACTCCACTTTATTCAGTAGTTCTCACCCATAAATAGGGATAAGATTGGCTCATAAATGTCTGTGCGGTAAAGGAAAATGAGCTATTACCATAAGTAAGATTTGAATGCATCACTGAGGGGTTCTCTGGAGAGAGTCCTGCCAGTCATGAATGTCAGGAAAGGTTGAGGGAGAGGCTGGTGTCCCAAGCTGACTTTCCAAGTGGCTGAGAATTTCAACTCAATATTGGGGACCTTACATCTATTGACTTTCATAGTGAGGCTTCCAAGTTGGAGTGAGATCACTCCCTATTTCTCCTTTTGAAAATGGTACAACTCCTTTTCTATTTAAATAATTATCAAATATCTGATGTAAATTAGCATCTCTTAATAGAAACCCTTTCTAGGGTGACTTCCAAGTTTGCCTGGGGACTTCTGCTCTTACCAGATGCTTCTCAGGTTTGTCAGGGGTCAGGTGTTCACTTCCCACCTGGGTGTAAATTAAACATTATATAAAACTGATAATATATGAGTGGGGGGAGAAAAGGCAGGAGTTGTTATTTCTATAGAAACCAATTTGCATTAGAAAAGCTAAATAAATGTGAGTCACACACACACACACAAAACCTGCTATTCAAAATAATGGAAGAAATTATTGAGGAATACCACACTTGAAGAAAAAACTTTTACTTTAACTAAAATTCAGTTAAAATAAAATATTGGCATCACATGTATACCATTTTTATGATCCTCTGTGTGACTTGTCTTTTCAATTGAACTTCCCAAATTGTGTGTTGTGTAAAGGGCCTTTGTCCTAACTACCCTAAATCAGGGTCCTTTTCACTATTGTAGACTTTAATCAAAACCTTTAATGAAGCTTTAATGTTTCAGGAGGCCTGCAACAGTTTCCTAAATTTAATCTGGATTGTTCTAGGGTTTTGTTTATCATCTGGCTCTCACAAGGCCAAGAATCCTGGAGTAGTGTGGGGTAGAGGATGACACTATGAATTCTGATAAAAATGAAAGAAAAAGAAACTCTTTGAGTAATTTCTTCTGAATATTTTCTTCTCATTCTATATTTTCTGTATGGTCAATCCTTCCTATTTCTATTACTTTTCTATATACAAAGCCTCCAATCTGAATTTTCTACCCCAAGTTCTCTGTGTATTTTTTTATCATTGGGTATTTTTTAATTTGTTATATATGACAGCACAATGCATTATAATACATATTACATATATAGAGCATAATTTTTCATTTCTCTGCTTGTACACAAGTAGAGTCACACCATTTGTGTCTTCATACATGTACTTAGTGTAATGATGTCCATCTCATTCCACCATCTTTCTTACTCCCATACCTCCTCCCTTATCCTCCCTCCCCTTTGCCCTATTTAGAGATCATCTAATCCTCCCATGCCCCACCCCCCAACCCCACCATGAATCATCCTCCTTATGTCAGAGAAAACATTCAGCACTTGCTTTCTTGGGATTGGCTAAATCACTTAGCATTATATTCTCCAACTCCATCCATTTACCTGCAAATGCCATGATTTTATTCTCTTTTAATTATGAATAATATTCCATTTTGTATATATACCACATTTTCTTTATGCATTCGTTACTGAAAGGCATCTAGGTTGGTTCCACAGTTTAGCTATTGTGAATTGTGCTGCTATAAACATTGATGTGACTGTGTCCCCCTGTAGAATGCTGTTTTTAAGTCCTTTGGGTATAGACTGAGAAGAGGGATAACTGGGTCAAATGGTGGTTTCATTCCAAGTTTTCCAAGGAATCTCCACACTGTTTTCCATATTGGCTGCATCAATTAGTAGTTCACCAGCAATGTATGAGTTTGCCTTTTCCCCCACATCCTGCCAACACTTATTGTTGTTTATATTCTTAATAGCTGCCATTCTGACTGGAGTGAGATGAAATGTTACAATAGTTTTGATTTGCGTTTCCCTGATGGATATTAGGGCCTACTTTTTCTTCTAATAGACACAGTGTCTCTGTTTAATTCCAAGGTCCTTGATCCATGTTGAATTGAGTTTTGTGCATGGTGAGAGATAGGGGCTTAATTTCATTTTGGTGCATATAGATTTCCAGTTTTCCCAGCACTATTTGTGGAAGAGGCTATCTTTTCCAATGTATGTTTTTGGCACCTTTTTCTAGTATAAGATAACTGTAATTATATGGGTTAGTCTCTGTGTCTCTATTCCATTGGTCTACAAGTCTATTTTTATGCCAATACCATGTTGTTTTTGATAGTATTGCTCTGTAGTATAGTTTGAAGTCTGGTATAGTGATGCTACCTGCTTCACTCTTCTTGCTAAGAATTACTTAAGCTATTCTGGGTCTCTTATTTTTCCAGATGAATTTCATGCAGCTTTTTCTATTTCTATGAGGAATGTCATTGGGATTTTGATTAGAATTGCATTAAATATGTATAGTGTTTCTGGTAGTATGGTCATTTTGATAATATTATTCTGCCTATTGAAGAACAAGGTAGATCTTTCCAACTTCTAAGGTCTTCCTTAATTTCTTTCTTTAGTGTTATGTAATTTTTTTTTTGTAGAGGTCTTTCACCTCTTTCGTTGATTCCCAAGGTTTTGTTTTGTTTTGTTTTGTTTTTAGGCTATTGTAAATAGGGTAGTTTTTTTCATTTCACTTTCAGAGGATTTGTCACTGATATACAGAAATGCCTTTGATTTAGGGGTGTTGATTTTATATTCTGCTACTTTGCTTAATTTATTTATTAATTCTACAAGTTTTCTGGTGAAATTTTTTTGGTTTTCTAGTTATAGAATCATATTGTCAGCATAGTGCTAATTTGAGTTCTCCTTTTCTTATCCATATCCCTTTAATTTCTTTCGTCTGTCTAATTGCTCTGGCCTGTGTTTCAAGAACTATGTTAAATAGAAGTGGTGAAAGAGAGCATCCCTGTCTTGTTCCAGTTTTTAGAGAGAATGCTTTCAATTTTTCTACGTTTAGAATGATGTTGGCCTGAGGCTTAGCAGAGATAGCCTTTACAATGTTGAGATATGTTCCTGTTAACTAGTTTTTCTAGTGCTTTGAACATGAAGGGGAGCTGTATTTTGTTGAATGTTTTTTTCTGCATCTATTGTGATGATCATGTGTTTCTTTAAGTCTATTGATGTGATGAATTGTATTTATTGATTTCTGTTGAATCAACTTTGCATCTCTGGGATGAGCCCTACTTGATTGTGGTGCACTATCATTTTGATATGTTTTTTATTTGATTTAACAGAATTTTATTGAAAAATTTTGCATCTATGTTCATTAGACATATTGGTCTGAAGTTTTCTTTTTTTGATGTCTCTTTGCCTGGTTTTGGAATCAGGGTGATTTTAGCCTCATAGAATGAGTTTGGAAATGCTCCCTCTTTTTTCTATTTCTTAAAATAAATTGAAGAGTATTGGTATTAGTTCTTCCTTAAGGGTCTTGTAGAACTCGCCTGTGTATCCATCTGGTCCTGGGCTTTTCTTGGTTGATAGGCTTCTGATGGTGTCTTCTATTTCATCGGTTGATATTGGTCTGTTTAAATTGTGTATATCATCCTGTTTCAATTTGGGCAAATTATATGACTCTAGAAATTTGTCAATGCCTTCGATATTTTCTATTTTGTTGGAGTATAAGTTTTCAAACTAATTTCTAGCTATATTCTGTATTTCTGGAGTGTCTGTTCTGATATTTCCTTTTTCATCACGTATGTTAGTTTTCTCTCGCCTTCTCTTTGTTAGCATGGCTAAGGGTTTGTCAATTTTATTTATTTTTTTAAAGAAACAACTTTTGTTTTGTCAAGTTTTTCAATTGTTTCTTTTGCTTCAATTCCATTAATTTCAGTTCTGATTTTAAGTATTTCCTGTCTTCTGCTGCTTTGGGGGTTGATTTGTTCTTCTATTTCTAGGGATTTGAGATGTAATGTTAGGTCATATATTTCTTGACTTTTTCTTCTTTGAAGAAATGAACTGCATGCTGTAAACTTTCCTCTTAGTACTGCCTTCATAGTATCCCAGAGATTTCAATATGTTGTATCCGTGTTCTCATTCACCTCTAAGAAATTTTTAATCTCCTCTTTGATGTCTTTTGCAACACATTGTTCATTTCGTAGCATATTATTTAGTCTCCAGGTATTGGAGTAGCTTCTATTTTTTGCTTTATCATTGGTTTCTAATTTCATTCCATTATTATCTGATAGAATGCAAGGTAGTATCTCTACTTTTTAATATTTGTTAAGAGTTGCTTTGTGACATAATATATGGTCTATTTTAGAGAAGGATCCATGTGCTGCTGAGAAGAAAGTGTGTTCGCTTGTTGAAGGATGAAATAGTCTATATATGTCAGTTAAGTCTAAGTTACTGATTGTACTGTTGAGTTCTATAGTTTCTTTGTTCAGCTTTTTTGTTTGGAAGATCTATCCAGTGGTGAAAGAGGTGTGTTAAAGTCATCCAAAATTACTGTGTTGTGGTCTATTTGACCCTTGAACTTGAAAAGAGTTTGTTTGATGAATATAGACACTCCATTGTTTGGGGCATATATATATTTATTATTGTTATATCTTATTGATGAATGGTTCCCTTAAGCAGTATGAAATGTCCTTCTTAACCCCTTTTAGTTAACTTTGGCTTGAAGTTTACTTTATTTGATATGAGGATGGAAACCCCTGCTTGCTTCTGCAGTCCATGGGAGTGGTATGATTTTTCCCAAGCTTTCACCTTCAGTCTGTGGATGTCTTTTTCTATGAGATGAGTCTCTTGGAGGCAGCATATTCTTGGGTCTTTTTTAAAAAATCCAATCTGCCAATCTATGTCGTTTGAATGGTGAGTTGAGGCCATTCAGAGTTATTGAGACATGATTTGTATTCCCAGCCATTTTTGTTTATTTTCGGTATTTGACTTGACTTGGTTTCTCCTTTGATTAGTTTTTCCTTTAGTCTAATACCTCTCTTTGCTGATTTTCATTGTTGTTTTTTAATTCCTCTTCATGGAATATTTTTCCAGGGATGTTCAGTAGTGCAGGCTCTCTAGTTGTAAATTCTTTTAACTTTTGTTTATCGTGGAAAGTTTATATTTTATCATCAAATCTAAAGCTTAATTCTGCTGGATATCAGATTATTGGTTGGTATCCATTTTCTATCAGAGCTTGGTATATGTTGTTCCATGATCTCCTGGCTCTGAGGGTCTGGGTTGAAAAATCAAGTGAGATACGAATTGATCTCCCCCTATATGTGATCTGATTCCTCTCTCTTGCAGCCTTTAAAATTCTATCCTTTTTCTGTATGCTAGGCATTTTCATTATAATGTGCCTTGGTTTAGACCTGTTGTAGTTTTATACATTTGGTATCCTGTAAGCTGCTTGTATATGATTTTCTAATTCATTCTTCATTTTGGGAAAATTTTCTGATATTATGTCATTGAAGAGATTGTATATTCCTTTGGTTTGAAACTCTGTGTCTTCCTCTATCCCAGTAACTCTTAGATTTAGTCTTTTGATGGTATCCCATGATGGAATGTTTTGCTCATGGTTTCTTACCGTCTTCACTGTGTGATCAGATTTATTTTCCGGATTGTATACTTTGTCTTCATTATCTGATATTCTGTCTTCTAAATGATCTAGTTTGTTGGTCATGTTTTCTATTGAGTTTTTTATTTGGTTTATTGTTACCTTCATTTCAATGATTTCTGATTTTTTTTTTAGAATCTCTATCTCTTTCTTGAAGTAACCTTTTTCTACTTTATTTGCTCCCTTTTCTGTTTATTGGTGTCATCAATGGTTGCCTGTATTTGCTCTCTTATATCTTTGTTGGAGTGATCAATTTTTGCCTGTATTTGCTCATTTAGGTCATTTTAATTATGAATATCCTGAACTCCTTCTCTGACATTTCACCAACTGCACTGTCCATGGGTTCTGTTATTGTAGCATCCTGGTTTGGTTGGTTGGGGCATTTTTCTTCCTTTCTTTCTTTCTTTCTTTCTTTTTTTTTTTTAGTGGTAGTTGGACACAACACTTTTATTTTATTTATTAATTTTTTTGTGGTGCTGAGGATTGAACCCAGACCTCGCAAGCATTCTACTGCTGAGCCACAACTCCAGCCCCTTCCCTTGTTTTTTCATGTTGCCTATGTGATTTCCTTTCTTGCAGTGTGGATCTGAAGTATTAGATTTCTACCATATAATCTTATAGTATCTGTGCAGATTATCTATACCTCACCTTGATATTGGGCTGCCAAACCCTGCCAGTGTCCCAGGATGGATGCTATTGCAACTGTAGGTGGTGGCGGCTACAGCAGGAGGTAATTTGAGGTAGCAGTGGAGGTATCCCAAGATGGATGCAACATCTTTCAGAGATGGAGCTGAAAGGGTAAGTCTTACATTGGCTTTGGAATGCCTGTTCCAAGATATAGCTGCTTCTAGGCCCCTGTCTGTTGTCCCAAGGTAGAGGATACTGGGTGGGGAAGGCTATTGGGATGGCTGCAGTGTTTCAAGATGAAAGTGGGTTAGACCTGAGCGGTTAGATCCCAGGTGGTGGTATGGGGGACAGACCCAGGCCTACCCTGGGCCCTGGCTCCAATGCAGGTCAGCGATGCAGATCTGGGCCAGGCCTGAGCTCCAATGGGTGTCTGCTGGTGGCAGGAGGGACCCAAGCTTAACCTGGGCCCAAGCTGTATGTAAGTTGGTGCATTAGGTCTGGTTTTGTGTGTATTTCTTAGTGACAATTGTCTATCTTTCCTTTGGCTTCACAAAGCCTTTGGCTATAAATTATGATGCTTCTAAGCTATATTATATTATAATAATCTAACACCATATTTGCTGGTGTATGTTAGTATCCCTCTGCACCTTCCTAAAAATAGCTTCCAAATATCAGCTTAGCTCATGCATATGCACTATGCTTGGAAATTGTGCACTCCCAAGAAAGGAGCCTAAATAAAACATCTAATAAAGGTACGGTTTTATATGCTCCTGGTAGTTTTCTTAACGATAATGCACAGGTGACAAAGCTGGTAAGATTTTCTGTCATTCTCCTATCACTTGAGATTTAAATTGATTGTCACCACAACCCTGATAGGTACTAGTGTTTACTGATATCAATACTTTTCTTTTTTAGCTAGGTTTTTCCTTCCCTTTAGCAGACTTTTAATGGATATTTATGATTTTTAAACTAGATTTTAGTATGCAGTTTATTTTATAAGTTCAAAAATATATTTTCCAAACAGAAATATAAAAATCACCATCTTTATATATATCATAAAAAATACATGCTGGGTATGGTGGCACATGCCTATAATCCCAGTGGAAGGCTGAGACAGGAGGATCATGAGTTCAAAGCCAGCCTCAGCAACAAGGAGGTGTTAAGCAACTCAGTAAGATCCTATCTCTAAATAAAATGTAAAATAGAGCTAGGGATGTGGCTCCATGGTCAAGTGCCCCTGAGTTCAATCCCCAGCACCCACCCCTCAAAAAAAGTATGTCTTTCACATACACACACATAAAAATCCCTTTGTAAAATGAACACACATTTATACATCTGCTACCTGAGTGACTTTCATATCAACAAATATGGTACCCATCTCTCCTGTAAGAGATGAGTTCAGGCCTATGTCAGATTCATCATTTTTCCTCAAACTAGCGCAGAGCCCGGCACATGAAAATACTCAATATGTGTTTATCAAAATAGGCTAGGGCATACTCTATAAATGATGGCTATTTTATTTAGTCAGAAAATTCACACATAAGTTCTATTTTTATATAATGGCCTATCCCAGTGAATGTAGCCAGCAGCTACCATTCTAAACACATAATAATATAACCGATATCCTTGCACGTTAGAAGGAATAAAGACATATTTGTATGTTTGATGTGGCTGACTTTATAAACCAATTCCAGGTTCATTCAAGCTAGTGAAGAAAAATACAGTCATTGGTTTTAAGAGGAGCAACATACCCAAACATTCACGATTAAAAGCCTGACTTTTCATTTACTTTCCACTTGGTTAAATGCCCCTTACCTCCCAAGCCAGTCACTCAATTTCTTTGTATCTCAGTGATAAAATGGGATCCATAATAATAGAATCTGGCTCATAGGCTGTTCCAAAGATTGTGATGAACCTTTATCTAAATATGCTCTTACATATGTGCCCATATTTATTTTGATGTTTTTTAGAGCAGTGACTGGTAAATGTAAGTGTTTGGCACTGCATACATGTTTGCTATTAGTGTTAGATACAGCATGGTTCTCATTGGAAATTTAGCACTCCAGTCAAACCTTTTTATTGTCTGACTTATCAGGGCCTAGAGAGAGATGAAATGCCTCACCTAATCAGTAGATAAGTTCATAGTGAACACAATGTTAAATGTCATTCTAAATCCAACAATTAATTTTATAAAACAGGATGATCTCTCCTATATAAAAGTTGCTAGGCTGCATGCAGCCAGCACAGATCTTTGAGAATAATTCATTACAGATATTTAGGTTAGAGATCCATTAAAGGAACTTAGTTTGAAAGCAACTCAAAAGTGCCTAGGAGGCTATTTTTGTTGTAGTTTTGTTTTTGTGGCTACTAATTCCTGCCTATTTTGGGAAGAGTCTAGTCTGGATTAATATTTGAAATAATATAGTAGTAGTATTTGGTTTTCTATTTTAAAGGTACTTTATCTGTCTCTAACTTAGATATTATTAATATAGTCTATGGAAATTTAGCTTGCCAAGAATTTAGGACAAACTAATTGAAATCCAGAAACTTCACAGATGAGTTGATTGATGAAATATATAGATATGCCACAGAAATAAATATTTGGGCATTAGAATAACCTGTCATTTCCAATCCTGACAAGAAAATGGATTTAGACAGGCAAATCTCTAATGGGTTACCATTTTTAAAAACAAAAGTGAAATCCATGCATCAGGAAAACATTTCTTGAACATGGCTGATAAATAAGAAAAGCTTCACTCTTTTTTTTTTTTTTTTTTATAAAATTT
>NW_025999853.1:13568732-13616566 GCF_001458135.2 Marmota marmota marmota | reverse complement strand
CTCTTTTTTTTTTTTTTTTGATAAAATTTAGTAGGTTGAAAAATTTTAGAGTTGCAAAACTGTGAGAAACCTGAAAAATGAAGGATTATGCCATATAGAGCCATATAGTGGCATTATTCTGTTGCTGCCTGGTAATTACACAAGAAGTAGTTAAATGAGAAAGCTGGATATGGGGATGTATTATGTATTTAATTTAATCATATTAGTTCGGCATCTCACTAATAGAAAAAATGGAATTAGCAGGATCACACAGCTAATAATACATACAGCTAATAATATCTGCCTCAAATCTGAGGTGCATTTCTGCCAGAACCCAAACTTCCTGCACCTTGTCCTTCTAAGTGGTCTTCAGTAGCAGTAATACTTTTAGACTTCAGTTGGTTAAATAGAATATTGTCTTTTGCAGACTAACTGGAAAGAAGGTTAGTGATTTTCAAAGTCATATTTTTTCTTGGCCAAACATTATGTCTTGGGTTTTCCAGCATTACTTTTCCTGGCTGCCTTTTGCCCCTTATCTAGCGGTTCTCCATCCTTGATAGTTGGCTGTTCCTGTCCAATGCTACTTTCTCCCTTGTTCCTCTAAGTGTGACAGCTTCTGATTTGCATATTGGAAATTCTTCTTTCTCATCTCGATTTGTTTCCCCTTGAGCTTCCTTGTTTAGTACTTTGCTGCAGAAATCCAAAGAAATCCAAAACTAGTAATCCATTGATTCTTGGAGAAGGGTTACTAACTCCAATTCCTCCAAGGTCCAGATAAGCATGGAAGTGAAGCAAGCAAGCAGGCTATGGGCGGGGATAAAAGGGTCACAGCAATTTTCCCAGCTGGCTACCTGTCTTGCTAGGACATGGGCTCAGGGGTACAAGGCTACCCAGTGTCTTCAAAGGATACAGTAAGTGGAATCCTGGTTTTCAAATTTTGTATTGGGGGTTAGTGAATTTCTGTCTCTATATGAAATATTTGAGGCAACCAACTTACAAAGAGAAGAAGTTTATTTTGGTTTATAGTTTTGGAGGTTATAGTCCATGATCACTTGGCCCTGTTTCTTTCGGCTTGTGCTTAGGTGGCACATCCTATTGGCAATATGAGATGAAACAAACCCCTCACCTCAACACCAGGAAGCCAAAGAAAAAGAAGAAGAGACCAGAGTTCCACAGTCTCCTTCAAGGGCCTGGCCCCAGTGACCTAAGGACCTCCCAATCTCCCCACCTCTCAAGGGTTCTGCCACCTTCTAATATTATCACCAAGGGGACAAGTTAATGCACAGACCTTTGGAAGGACAGTCAAGATCCCACCTTGAGCATATCTAATTAAATTAGGAAATACTGGGTAGAAAATGACCAATGATGTTTCTGGCCCAAATGGTGCTGACCTTGCTATTCTTACCCTTGCCTTTCCTCAGCAGGTTGATTCTCATCGTTGCTCGAGTTTTAATCACCTTATCTAAGAAAATTCACCAATAAGTGTTCAGGGCTTCTTTGGGTCACTTTCGGGCCAGGCTAGATCTTACACAGAGTTGAATGGTGGACAGCTCTGGTGGAATGCCCTGCCCCAGTTTCAGAGACATCTAAGAGTGTCATCATTCCCTTCCTGCCCCTTCACCCATTTCCTCCCAGAGATGGAGCAGAGAATGGTCTGCGGGGAGTCTGCAGAAGCAGGGCTGTCTGTGAGCCAGCAAGTAGGTCTTTGTAATCCTCAGCTTCAGGATGAGGAAGCTCATGGTTGCTCCTCACCTCACCTGTGTGTTCTAACAGCTATCAAAGCCAACACTTTGTACTCCCTCTGCCTGGCTCATCTGTCTCTTCGTTGGTTCAAAATATCACCAGTGAAAGTTGATCTCAAAATATAGAGAAAAGAACAGTGGTTACCAAAGCCTGGGAAGGGGGTTGGGGGGAGGTGGTTAATGGGGTTTAGTAGTACATGGAGTTGAACAGAAGGAATAACGTCTAATGTTCTATAGCACAGAAGGATAACAATGCTCAACAACAATTAATTGTTGTTTCAAATAGCTAGTAGAAAGGATTTTGAATGTTCCCAATACAAAGAACAAGTACGTATCTGAGGTGACAGGTCTGACCCTTAGCGTGATCTGAACATTACAGGTTATATACATGATTTAAATACTACACTATACCCCATAATTGGTCAATTAAAAATAATAATTAAAAAGCAAAAAAAAAAAGAGAACAAAACTTTAAGAGTGAATGAGATATAGTTTCCAATCTCAAACACCAATTTTTAGATTCTTTGGAATTAAATACACTCTAATTTCAAACCTATTCTGGAAGAGTCTTTATGTGCTTCCCTATTTGGATATATAGGATTCTGATCCTGACCTTTCTCCTGTATCCCAAGGATGGGTCAACTCAGTTACATTTTAGAAGAGTTGGTGGCCAGAGACAGTTGTGTGTTGCCACGAGGACTTACGGTCAGTATTTTTTAAAAACAATATCCTCCCAAGACCTTTTCTAGTTGGATGTGGAGCTTGGGTTTATGTCCTCTTACCACTCTGTAATTGTTAAGTCTCTTGCTATTTTCTTTCTCCCAATAAGGCTTCAGTGATCAGATCCATCTCTTCTGATGGTAGACCAGAACATGGGACCAATAACTTTTATCTTCTCATCAAACATCATCAAATATTTGTACCAGAAACATTTGTTTTCCTTCAAATCTTTTAATCATGCCCATGATTCAGGCAGGAGGAAAAAGAGGAAAGGGAGGCTAATTGTGTACCTTAGGGCCTATTTATGTTAATCAAAGCCAAGTTCCATTCAATGGAGTTCATTAGGAAATATAAAGATTATCACCAGGCCTTCAGCAATGAAGAGAAAGGAAAAGGAAGGATTTTATGCAGAGAACCACAAGCTTGGTCCGGTAGAGAAAAAAGATTATTTGTATGTCGTCATGATTGATCAAGGCTTTAGCATTTGATATTCATTCATGCCCTCAGCACATATATTAAATCTCAGGTTAGAGGATTTCGCTGTTGGACATAGAATTCTGACCCTTTTATGAAGAAATTCTTCCCAGGTATGTGGGAGAGGTCCTTCCCAGACTCACTCGACATTTTCTGTTCCCCAACCTGTGGAACTCTTATTCAGGAATAATTTCCACACCCACCTTTGCCTCAAATGCTTCTTTTGCAACCACATCATTTCCTTAGAAGCTGCCTTCCTTGGAGGGAGCCCTTTCGTCCTCATCTTGAGCTGGTTGTTTTGGAAGAGAGATCAGTCAACTACTGCTAACCCTAACTCCTATACTCCTGCATCTTTATTTTGCCAGGTTCACTCAGCAAACTGCTTCCTCTTGAAAATGGATATGATCTTTTGGAGAGGAAGCAACCACCTGGGACATGCCAAACTTGCCCAGAGACTTCAGCTCCTTTGTTTCTTCTGTATCTCATGTCCACCCTCTCGAGACTGACGGCTCTGTCGATGGCTTCTCACAAACCAGTAACCAGGATTGCTGGTTTTCCCTGGTTGCTGGCTTTGAACTCTGATGACCTGGTTGGGCACCACTCAGTTTTATCTGGCATTCTAAGTCTACCTCTTCTTCCCAAGGGCTTCTCCTTCTTCTTCTTTGTCCTCCTCCTCCTCCTTATTCTCCTCCTTCTACCCTGATTTCTTTACAGCCTTTCCTATTATCACCCAACTTCTGAAAAATCTTCTCCTGCTTGCCAAATCCATGTGTTGCTCTTTTCCTGCCCTTTCCATTACTAGTCTTCTCTTCCTTCTCCTCATCCCTATTATTTCAATAGCAGCTATTTCTGCAGGCCAAGGAGTGTGTGAATTGATGAAGTTTCTCTCTCTCTCTCTCTCTCTCTCTCTCTCTCTCTCCAATCTTTAGCATGATGGTCTGGTTCATATGAACATCTTTAATAAACACATTAATGCATTCAGATCACAATTGTGTAATTAAATATTATCTACTTTGTCTCTAAATCCTACTTTTTCAACTGCCTTGTCAATATCTCCAACTTGGATGTCTTTTAAAAGCCAGCCTGTCTTCCTGATTTCCCTGTATCTGCGGATGGCGTGGTTACCCCTACAGTCACACCCAGTGGTCACGGTCCCTGCACTTACCAAGTGCTGACCATATTCCTCTACAAGCAATGCTTTTAGCTTCCCTACTGCATTCGTAAGTCCGTCATCCTTGTTCAGTCTCATTACCTCTTGACTGTTATGATGATCCCCTAAATGGTTTTTTAATTTAATATACATCCTAATTAATCTTCCTAAGGAAGTCCCCTGTTTAAATTGTTCACCTGGTTCCCTGATTCTTGCCAAATAAAACCCAAGCACATCATATCAAAACCCTCATATCTGGTCTTGGCATATTGTTCTAGACTCTTTTTGAACAACCTTCACAATTTTTCTATGCTTCTATAGAACAAAATCTGTAGTGGGGGAAACCTTCTAGGTTCCCACCATTCTCACCATCTGAAATCTTTTTTTTTTCCTTTCTGCCTTTGGAAGTGCTGTCCATCACTACCTCTTTAAAAGGTAACTTCCTTATGTCAGAGTCACTCATACTTCTCTATTCCCAGGGCCTCATGAAAGGCAGGATGAAGTAGAAGAAAAATATCCAGCAGTCAGACTGTTGAGACTTAAAATGCCAATCATTTTGGTGCTCACTGTCTTTATGATTTTTAGTAATCTACTCAAAATTTTCTGAAAATTGGGGAGAATACTACCTACCTTTGCTGGTTTATGTTGAGGATTTAGGAGAAAATGCATGCAAAATAATGAACATAAATTTTATTAGATAGCAGCCAGAAACTATAAGGAAGTTACTACTAGATGCTGCAGAAAAAAGTCTATTATTCATCTTTATATCCCAACCTTCATTCTTTTGCTGAGCATCTTGTCCAGTGGACATGATAGTTAATATTTGTTGAATAGATAAATGAATAAGTGAATAAATTAATGATTGAAAGGTACTTTCTGCTAAAGAATTATTCTACTTCTTAGTAAAGATAAAAGTCATCCCATTTGAAGATGAGGATACAAAGTAAGGTATTAGTCTTTCCTTTTTGATTAATTTTCTAGGGCTGCCGTAACAAAATACCACAAAGTGGGTGGTTTAACCATCAGAAATTTAGTGTCTCCCAGTTCTGGATACTAAAAGTCTGAGATCAGGTACTGGCAGGTTGGATGCTTCTGAAGGTTGTGTTAGAGAATCTATTCTCAGCTTCTGGTAGTTTGATGGCAATTTTTGGTGCTCCTTGGCTTGTAGAAACGTCCCATGATCTCTGCTTTTTATCAGTATATGACATTCTCTGTGTTTCAATATCATCTTCCCTGTAAACAGGTCTGCTTCCTGTGTCCACATTTCCCACTTTTCAAAATCACACAGTTATATTGGATCAGGACCTCCCTAATGACCCCAGTCATCTGCAAAGACTCTATTTCCAAATAAGCTCACACTCATATATAACTGTCCTTAGGATTTCAACATGCTTTGGGGGAACATGGTTCAACCCATAACAGCTTCTAATTGATAGAAACCATAATCTATACAAGAGCAACATAAAAATAATTGAGGAACAATATAAAAGAATATCTGTTTAGTCATCACACTGAATGACACAAACCCTTAAATATGCTAAGACTTAATAAATATTATGGCTTACAGGATCAATGAAAGTCTCATGAGTGAAGGGTGATTTGAAGGTGGGCTATTTCTTTAAATAGATGTTATTCCTAAATAAGTATTTTATATATATATATTGTTACTGCTTAACATTTTTAAATAACTAAGGATTACTTGAGCTAACGAGACAGCTCGAACAATAGGATCAGACTGTTAATACCGCACACAATAAATGTGTGTTGCAAGAAAGAAGTTTCCAGGGAATAAGAATTGCTATGGTAACCTGATATATCATTAAAAATGTAATGAATAAATATCATCAGGGTCTCAGATTCATCATGCAGAAAAACTTCAGGACTGAGATAACGAAGTAGTTCTCACACTGATTGCTCGGTGTTTTGTAAGATAAATCAGAGTGATTGTCCATTAGCAAAAAAGTAGTAATATTCAAATAATCCAGGACTCCAAAAAGTGTATAAAAACCCCCTCTGTCTAGCCTTTTCACTTAAATCACTGCCATTTCCCTCAAAATATTAATTTTAACTGTAAGAAACAGTCATAATAATAGACCTGATTATATGCTTTCCCAAAGAAATAATATTTTGCCAACTCTTAAGAGCTCAGCAGACACTGTAGTGTCTTGGAGTTGGGTGTAGTAATAGGAAGGAAGTCTTTTCTGTAGAACCCTCACCCTGCTGTTGCAGGGTCCACTGCTTCACACCTCACCTTTCCTGTCTCCCCCACCTCACTGCAAAAGCTCAGTACCTCCTAAGGTGTATCTGGTCATTTGTTCATTTCTTGGACCTCATTGTATCAGTCTCTAAAGAAATGAGACAGCTCATCTAGCCTGCCAGGTGTTAAATAAAATTCAGACTTTTGGGCTGCAGACATAGGAGGCCAGTCTGAGAAGGGTGGGAGAGCAATCTTTGGTGCTCCTCTGACTTAGAAAGGACACCTCTGCTCCTGCTTGTACCAGAGATCTCACTAGTAGCTGCTGCTTTCTGATTCTCCCTTGTAGTATTTGCACCTCCCTCCTCATGACTCTATGCCAGTTCTCACAAGAAGAATGTGGTGGGTGACATCACCAGCCATCTCTATACCACACTGCTGCTGCTGCCACAGGACCTGTGCACAGGCTAGACTCCCTCCTGGAACACTGTTGTTCCTTTTTGCATGGTTAAGCAACACAATTGTCCTTTGTATTGCATCGCCAGCTTTACTTTCTCAGGTAAGACTTCACCTGACTGGTCACAGTCCCCTCCTATCGGCTCTCAGAGTGTGTGTAATTTTTGTTCATGATACTTATAGTGGTATCTATGAGGCACTTTGATTAGGGGAAACTCTACCATGGCACGGGCTATGTCTGTTTTTGCTCATCCTTGTGTTCCTAATTATAGGACATAGTCTAGTCTCAATAAATACTTATTAAGTAAGCAAATGGATTGGATTCATTCTTGGATGACACTTAAGACTTTCCGAACCTCCGACTTAGATGCTTACATTGGGGATGTGTTTTGTGTTGTGTTAGAGCTGCACTGTGTGTTGTCAATTAATGGGATTTTTTTATTGCCATCTAAAGTCACCCCATTATTGGCTGCTGAAAAAATGAAACCTTGTATCCTCTTCTTATTTCTGGTAGTATGTTTTGTAAATCACATCACACAATTACAGTATCACCATCCTTGTTGTGTGTGTTGTTCATAATAGAATGCACAGTTGTCGATGTAATGTAGCCAGAGATTTTCTATGAAGAATGCTAAGCTTTAGTGGTTTTTTGATGTATGATTGAATGATAACCACTGTGAATGCGGCTGAAAAAATGGTAATAGATATGTAGAAACTCTTTCATGTATAATTAGTTCTTTGGTATTCTGAGAGCATGTTAGTATTTGGCAGGAAAGGATTAGCTCCCTGGCCCCTCTGGCTGGAGGAGGAAGAGAGTGAGGTGTGTTTGTTCTCTTTACTAGAATATTTTGGAATTCCAGAGAAATACAGGAAATGTTCCCTGTCCTCAAGAAACTCATAATATGCTTGAGAAATGGTCTAAACAAACATCAAATCTGGATTTATAATAGCATAGTCACACACACACATGTGCCAAAAGCATACCTCAGTAGTCATAATTATAAGGTAGAGGAGATCATCTCAGGGACCACCAGGCTCAACACCAGCCCTGCTGTTTCTCTGACTTCACCCACTGCTCTTCCCCCCCCCACCACCCACTTGCCCCATCATAGCCACACTGGCCAACTCACCCTTTCTTCTTCAGGGCGTTTGCATTTCTGTTCCCTCCCCCTGGCACACTGTTCCCCCAGATGACCACATGGCTGGTGCCCTTGCATCCTAAAAGGCTTGACTCTGTCACCTTCCCCGGGGACCTATTTTGACCACTCTGTTTATAACCCTGTCAAAACCTGTCAATCTCTCTGCTCACACTCACCCTCCTTTATTTTTCTCCAATGCATTGAACACTATCTAATAATACTATGTATTTTACTTACTCATCCTGTATTTTTACTGCTTTCTCTTACCAGAATGTAAGTAGAGATTTTCTTCTTTCTTCACTGCTGCATCCTCAGTGTATAACATAACACCTATCACATAGTAGGAGCTATGAATACATGGAAGAGAGTGTGCAATGAAGCAAACGGGGGTAGGTGAGCTTAAAGTTGAAGGCCCTATAGCTGTTGCTCACTCTCTATGGAATCCCATGCACATCACCTCTCCCTGGTGCCTCTTGTCCATATAATGAAGACTAAGCCTGTTCATTACTGTCTGGAATTGTTCTTACACATGCCAGATTTTCCTGAATTGTGGAATGCTATAATTCTTCTATGGGTGACCCTATGGGGCGGCATACAGCAGGCACTCCATAAGTGACGGATATGGATATTATGGAAGGGAGGAGTAGGTTTTGAGTCAGTAGAGAATTGATAGCCAGTGGTATAATGGTGGCTATTCCTATTGTGCTTAAACAGAAAGAAATGAGAGGCTGGAGCAGGACTCCAATCACTGGGCCATCTGGAGGAGAACACAGCAAGGAAGGAGTTGTGGGAAACCAGGACAATCAGAGAAGGCTGCGACTTAACCTTAACTTGGGGGGAAAAGATTTCTCCCCCAGCATGGATGTTGGGGATGGGAAATTCATGTCACAAGGCCTGGGAGGTGTTAGGTCACCTTTTAGAATACTGGAAATGTTCTGTCTTGATCCAGCTGCTTGTTACATTGGTGAATGCAGATATTACTCCATGAATCTGTGCATTTTACAGTATGTTAGTTAAAATTTGTCAAGCTGTGTACCATATGGAAGCTACACTTAAATGAAAACATAAAAATAAATCTGTTTTTTTTTATGTGTGTGTGTGTGTGTGTAAGTGCTTGCACCCCCCCAAAACCCACTTAGCAATGGTGAATGGAAGGCATCCATAGCTATGGAAATAAGTAAGAAGGAAGAGATTCAAGAAAGGCATTTGCCATTGGTGAGTGGCACAGAGAAGAACTGCGACTTGAGAGGACAGAAAGATGGTGGTGCTGCTGCTTGACCTGAGGGAGTGAGGGAGCCATGCTTGTTGGGCTGTGGAGTGAGGAAAGGGAGGCTCAAGGAGGCTTCATTGGGACCATTCAGTGTTGAAGCCAAGCAACTTCAAGTCAGAGAGTTCTAACAGCTGATCATGCTGCAAGCTGTGGAACTTTCTGCTCTGGGCCCATAGAAGAGTTGCAAAATCTCCTAATGAAACTTGGAGATATATTTTCAGTACCACAGAAGGATAGAGGGGAGCTCTGGAAATTCTGACTGTGTAAGGTAAAATCCCTAGTACCGAATATTCATACGGTAACTCTGATGGACACTTTCAGACTGCTTTTATTGCACAATAATGCAGAACTGAAAAGGACCTCATATTCCGTCTCATTCAATAACTACATTTTCTAGAATCCAAAGTTCAAGCAGTCATGGTGTGGCTGTCACGATACAGCTGGTTGCAATGACATGAAAGGAGAGCTCAGATCTCAGTAACAATATCCTTCTTAGAACAAATGAACTCACTCCTTTCTTCCCTCCTTCCCTTTCTGCTTCTTTCCTTCCTTGAAGGTGTATTTCATAATCCCTTTAATAACAGGATGAATGATTACTTTTTAAGTATTAAGAAATTATATTCCATTTCACTATGGTAATAAATTGTTATTAAAATGAAATTTCTTAATGCATTGAAATTTATTCTGAGTCCTCTGCCTAATTGCAACTATGAAGGAAAATAGCTTTTTATTTTTTATATAGGCACTTTCTTTAAAATGTGTAATAAGATTGTTTTAGGGTCAATAGCACCTTCACAGAAGGAAGGCAGAATCATTAATATTATAAGCTTAGATAAGCTGTTCAAACTAATACAACAGCACACTTTAATTTCTGTAATTCACACTAAGTTGTTAGGCAAATTACTTGTGTTCACAGTATGGGTCTTTACTTCTGGATCTATAAAACTAAAACAGAAAGAAATGAAAATATTGAGAGAAAAGTCAACCGTTAAAATTTTCAGACTTAACCTAATCATCGTCAATTAAACAAACAAGGGAGAGAATCAGTTTTGAGACAGATCTTGGAACGTTTTCAATTAAAAAGGACAAATTCATTTTCATCTCTTAGTTATATCTAAAGTACTATAATTGAAATCCTAAATATTATTTTTAAATTAGGCCTTATGACTAAAATTTAATCATCATGTACTATATTAAGGCTTATAATCGTCTCCTTTTTTATTTCAAATATCAAACTGTAAAAATGGTTATGCTCATTGTTGAGTAAAACAGAATGTATTAGGAAAAAGAATTAAGACATTTTTCTATCTCTATAAGTGCACATGGAGACAGAATTTGAAAATACTTGACCCTTGACCTCATATGGGGGTGCTACCTCCAAATGGAGGTTGCATTGCACGCTCCATTTCTACTTGTGAGTCTCTTCTGACCCCTAAATCAGGAATGAAAAAGAAAAAGTGGGAATGTGGAGATGTGCCTTCTCTTTGATCCATTCTCTGATCATAAAGGAAACTGGGAATATGGAAATGTGTTTCCTCTTTGATGCAGGTTTTGATCAGCATATTTATAAGCAGCACAGTGAGTGAAATAGAGATGGGAGAAATCTCCCACCCTGCTGCTTCTTTGGTTCTAATGTATCTGACATGATTATAGAAAATGCAGAGGAGCTCAGCTTTCATGGTGGGGTTAAATCAGATAGTCAACAAGTATTTATCCAGCATCCACAGGCACATAACTTTGAATAGCACCCCAGGCATAAGCAGTAGCCTCTCACAACTCAGCTCTGTAGGCAGGAGATTTAAGTAGAGTTAAGAGTTTCATACCAGCAAACATTGCCTTATTTATCTTTAATCCAGAAACTGGCATCAGATCTGATAGTAAGCTGTTGCTGTGGTCGCATTCACAAGGTTGGTATGAAAATTCGCCCATATCCTGGGAAGTCCCCATCTGTGCCATCGCCTGGTCCTGGTGTGAGTATATTGTTACCGTTTTTTGAGTTCTTCAATTCCCAACACAGAATGGAAATCTCATTCTACTCGTGATCTCGAAACTCAAAGTGGGCTGTGTGTCAGTGACATGATAGATTTCTAATTGGATTTAGTGTCTCCACCTTTATTTTCTTTTAGTCATTTCTATTGCCACCCTCCTCCCAGAAACACAGCTCAAAATGCATCCCCAACTTTGGTGTCATGATTATTAACTCTCATACCCAGTCGGGTCAGGAAGCCTCCTATAGCTTTGCCGCCATGACATCTGGGTCTGGGCTGCTTAACCCTGGAATTTCATTCTTTTCTCCTTGTCCCCATTGTATAAATGTCAAAAAGCAGTGGGTATATGGAGCAGAGGTTTCCACACCTCAGTGATGATCTAAATATCCAGGAATCTTTCTTGTCAAAAAAATTTCCTGGGTCCAATTTCTGGAAATTCTGATGATGTAGGCAGCATGTTTGTCTGTAGTGTGTATGTGTGCTGTGTGTATTTGTGCATGGTGATGGGAAATAATCAAACTATTCTCCACTGAGTTAGTTTACAGGAGGGCTTTGCTAGCAAAGAATCACAAATTGCATGGAAATTTATTCTCGCAGTTCTGGAGCATATAGGTCTGAAATGAGATTGACCCCCCATGCTCCCTCTGAAGGTGCTGGGGCAGGGTCTGTTCCAGGCCTCTCCCAGAACTTCCTTGGCTGTGGCAGCATAGCCCACTTTACACAGTATACTTCCTATGTGCTTCTCTGTCTCCCAAGTCCCCTTATTATAAGGACACCTATCATCTTCAGTTAGGGCTGATCCTAATGGCTTCATTTTAACTTGATTACAGGAATAATCTGAAGACTCTGTTTCCCAAAGGGGTCACACTCTGAGATACTAGGGGGTAGGAAGTGGGGAAAGGAAGGAATTTAGCCAGAATACCCACAATGAGACTGTAAATGAGAAGGGAGATGTGGGCACCTGAATCCTCTGGCTCTCATCCCCATGGGCACCTAAGATGTAATGAGAACCATGGTGGAGAAACAGTTTCTGAGAACTCCTGTTCTCTGGCCTTGAGGTCACACCAGCCCAGGCTGATTATGCCGGGCATCATTCGAAAAACACAAATCCTTCCATTCTTCTGACTTTTACTTCCTGACCATAAGTGAATGGATGACCAAGACAAATGGTTGTTGATGGACTGCTGGCAAGGTTTATTTCCACTAAAATTCAAACCCACCATAATTTCTTTCTAATGGCCCAACTGATTCCTGATCAAGGACTACAAATCTACCAGGCCCACAGTCCTCCCAGCTTCAGGAAGACTCAAATGTCAGCTCTCTTCTTTACTAGGCACTCTGTCATGGTCCCCTGAGGCCTGGTTTATGACCACTGTGTCCACGAGGTGTGGTCTGTGCATAATCTGAGAAAGTCAGCTACATGCTGAACAACCTTGATTTAAAGCAAAACCCCACGGATGGACAGACTCCCCCCAGCAGCAGCCCGCTTGGAGAAAGGCAGTGAAATGAAGCTCAGAGTGAGAAATGGCTTGGGGTTGAGCACCTCCTGCATCCCCAGAACTCAAGGGGACACACAAGAATGATGCTGCAGAGACAATTTCACCCACAGCCAACACAATGACCACGAGCAACTCAAAACAGTGGGAAAGTAGCGTATCCATGTTAAATATGTCAATGACACCTGCTTTCCTGCACTTAAATCGAGTTTGAGATGATGTTAAAAATTTGAAGCAGTTAATACATACAAACAAGGATAAATGTCAGGGGTAATGTGTGTAGGATCATTTAAGCTACTAATGGAGTTGTTTGGGCAAAAGAGGGATAACTAGGTACCAGAGTCTAGGTGGGTGGATGGTAGAGGCCGAACATAGAGGTATCTTAACGTGGATTTTAATATATGTGCCAATCCGATGGATGGGGACTAGCATAGCATTTCCAAAGTTTAATGATCACTATTCATAATAAAAAATAATTTTATTTTGTGACCTAGAATATGCACCCTCACATATGTTTAAATCTAGAGCAAAAGTTTGACAAAATAATACCCTTACAGCATGAGATTTTTTTCTCTCCTCACCTCTCTCCTCTTCTCCTCTTTTACTCCATTCCGTGCCATTCCATGCCATCCTACCCTACCCTATTCCATTTCTCTTCACTCTTTCTTCCAGTGCTGGTGTGCCCCACTACATTGACTTTATGGCCCACTTGGTGAGCTGTGCCCTGAGAAGGAGGGGAGGATTATTACTTTGTATATCAGTGGTTCTCAAGAGCACAGTGGGGAGATTTGACAGGATCCAGAGATGTTGGGGGAATGTCACCTCTGGGATGTTGCTACTGGCCTCTGGTGGGTAGGGCCCAGGCTACTGCAAAACATCTTATAACTCATGGAGCAGCGCCACACAACCAAGAACTGCCCTGCTCCAAATGGCAGTGCTGCAGCTTCTGAAGCACTCTGCCCAGTACCTGACACTCTTCCAGATATTCCTTGGAATATGATCTGAGTTCCTTGGAGCCTTGGGAGCTCTAGAAAGTGGTTCATAAACCACCCCAATGGCAGAGGTGGCAGAAGAGGAATAGTGCTCAGGGGCCCCTCCCATAGTCTCTACCCACAGGAGCAGGCTGGGCTTTGATCTGTAGGATGACCAGCTCCTTCCAGTCAGTTTCGAACTCTCCTGATTTTAGCACTGAAAGTCCTATGTCTTGGAGACTTCTTTAGTTCCCTGCAAACTGGGACAGTTTGTCACTCTTGTCAAGGACAAGAGCACTTGCTCTCCAGAAGGAAAGATTCTCTAAAATTAAGAGGGGAAGGATGTTTAAAAGCCACTGCTTTTCGGAAGCATAAATCTAATAATGGAAGGGTGTTGAGGAGAACTTGTGGGAAAGCTCTAAGGCATCATTTTTTAAATGTTATTAATGGTTTGAGGAACAGTGTGGTGAAGAAGCGCTATAGACCTAGGTTTTTCTCTGGGGCTGAAGACCCTGGGGAGAGGAAGGCCTTAATCACTGTCTTCGTGGGAGTCCAGCAAAGTTACTTGAGTGATTGGAAGCAACTGTTCTCTGCTCCTGCATTTGACAGATTAAGAGGGTTTCTAAGGAAATATTAGGAAGAACTTCTTGCCTTTAAGGAAATTTTTGGAATATCTTGTTCTGGATTCTTCTGAGGAAAAAAAAGAGATAGGAACTACTTTTTAATATATGGCTCATAGTTAATATACATGGGCAGAGGGCTTTATGTCCTTTTGAGCATACTTCATCCCGATTCTATGAATGGTTTAAATCTTTATCAGCTAAGTGCCCTAGGCTAGTTGAACTCTGGAATTAATGAAAAAAGACACGAACCCTGTCCCTTAGGAGATGACATTCCCCAGTCAATCAAAAATCACCCTCATCCTTTATTATTTAGGTCATATCTTTTTGAAAGAGTCCCTGCAAGGATTTTTTTTTCTATTTCCTGTAAGCCAATTTATTGTGGTTACTCAGGTAGCTTCTCTCAAACCTCAGAGCTACATCTAATTAAACTTCAACAAGCTATCACCTGACCTCACGCCCGGCCTTCTTTCCATGCCATTTTGTTATGCTTTGGTTCAGGGTTCTCATCTCTCCTTAGCAAAAGGTCAACCAAAATACTGCAGGGCTGTAATTAATAATATAACTTTTGTTATATTATTTTATAACTTTTGTTATAATATAACTTTTTTAAAAAAAATTTTAATTTTTTTGTATTTTTATTGAAGCAAAAGAAATTCTCCCTCACTGACTATTTGCTGCCCAGAATTTAGAGCATTATGGATCAAGATTGCTTTCTTAGATAGTCTCTTTCTCCAGAAGCGATGTGCTTCACATTTCTCCTGTGAAAATGAAATATCCACCAAAAGGCAGAGAGAAGAAGGCTTTTCCATAGGTGGAACAAATGCCTCTGATCATTTTGAAATCAGAAGCTACTATTTATTTCCCCAGTGCATTGAATTCTAGTGAGAGGGTAGCATGTGGGTGAAATACGACTCAGAAACTGAGCAGGATATTCTTTGCAATAGGAAGCCTCAGAAAGGAGCATTTGGGAGACCCCAGCTGCTGTCACCTGGCCTGCCCCCATTACGGACACTTCTGGGGAGCCGCAGTGGAGGGCAGCCCAGGGGCCTAGCACTCACAAGTGAGGTTCCTTCACCAGCTTGTCAGGATGCTTCTAGTGCATTCCTAACAAGGCAACAGCTCATTTCCTTCCTGCAGGAATAAAGAAGATCTCTTTGAAAACTCAGGAACTGTGTCACCCTGTTTACAGTATTTTAATTATTATAGACCCATTTGGTCAATTGAAGAGGCCTTGGATAACACTTAAATACCTGAATGGTCTAGCCTGCATTCCAAGAGCCACTGAGCTATAAAATACTCATTTGCCAAACCCTATTGTCTTAGACCATTAGCTACCACCGAGATCCATAATGATTTGGCCATTTCCAGTGATCAGCAAAAGAGAAGTGGTTCATTATCCTTAGCATCCACAACTAAAATGACTTGTTCAAACTCTTAGCTGAATGGTTGCATTGGTGAACAGTTCTTCCTAAAGTGAAACTTTTTCTTTTTCTTTTCTTTCTTTCTTTTTTTTTTTTTTAAGGAAAGTCATTTTTTTCTCCAATAACAGCTCCTATAGCTGGTTCCAGGATACATACATATTATGCCCTTAGCAAAAATGGAATGTGGAAATCTTTCTCACATTTTGTGTTAAAATATCATTAGGCAAAGTTCTTGCTGTTTGAGTGAAAGAAGTCACTGGGCAAACAGGACCCCACGAAGTAATGGCCTCATTGCAGGGGGCTTTTCAGACAGAACACAAAAGGCTCAGCATAGACACTAGGAACCACGCTGGACAGAGGAAGGCCTTGGAGAGAACAATTGTATGTGCAGGAAGATTTGGTAATTTGCTAGATATTTCTGGGCTGGTTAAGAAAAATAACTTGATAAATACCAATGGGGGTGAAAGGTGAAACCTGAGTGTCTAGGACCTGGGAAAGAGAGAACAAGAGAACTAAGTTAATGTAGATACCTGATGCATGGGAGGGCCTGCAAGGAAACAAAGGCGAATCCAGACAAGGAAGGCTTAGACTCTAGCAGTGACTGGACTTTGAGCAGCAGAAAGGAGGGTCATTTGAAGGACAGATGACCAAATATTGAATTTTGAGTGTTTTTCTAAAATATAAACTCCTTCATTCTCTCAAAACCCTTAGTAAATTCCAAAGTGGCTCTTGCACTCCTACTTCTTTTCATCTTTTGGTACCGGGGTTGAACCCAGAGGTGCTCATTCCCAGCCCTTTTTGTTTTTTGAGACAGGGTCTTGCTAAGTTGTTTAGGGCCTCTCTAAATTGCTGAGGCTGGCTTTGAAGTTGGCTTTGAACTCAGCCTCCTGAGCTGCTGGGATTGCAGACAGTGTGTCTCCATACCCAGCTGCACTCCTCCTTCTTTAGAGCGCTTAGCACTTTTGCAAACTATTACATGATTTGTATGTTTGCTTGTGGTCTGGCTTTTTCCTACTAGACAAGAGGGTTTTTATGGTGTTTTGTGATACAGTCCAAGGACTCATCAGAGCAAGTCTTGGATGGATGCTAACAAATGTTTTGAATGCATAAATGATTGAATGAGAGTGACCACTACCGGAGACTTGCAGGGAACTTGAGAGAGATCTGGAGGAGGCTGTTATCTTGCCTAATATGACCTTTTTAAAATCTGCTGGTTTGTGTCCCCCAAAGGTTCCACTTACTTTAAAATTCCAATTCTAACCATCCTTTCTTTCCTGAATTTCTCTTTCCCAGGAGACTAGCTTTTATCTGCATAAATTTGTGGCCTCTTTCCCTAGTCTAGGAGCATGTGCTAAATTGTGTACTGTCTTGTTTTTTTTTTGTTTTGGTTTTTTTTTGAGGAAAAGCCTTATGGGTTTTCAGATGCTGCCAATTTATTTAGGGAGATTTTTATTTTATTTTTTTCTCATTTTTTAGCACTATTATTTCACCTCACTTGAGCAGTGTTACTTTTTTTTTCCAGCTCTAGAAATATGGATAAAATTAACACTGGACTCTGGATATCTCAAACCCCACATCCTGTTCTCTGGTTTGCAACTCTGGTCTCTGAGAGCTGACAACCATGCATTAAATTGGCTTAGTGAGGATAAGTTGTTATTAGAGTGACAGGTAGAAATGCTTTCACAGCCCAGAATGGCAATGCAAATGAATGGAAGCAGCAGGGAGAGATGGGTCTGGGCTGAGCTGCAGAGTGCTTGCCCCATCTGGATTTGAGTTCATATTTTAAAAAAGTTATGCTGGCCAAATGTACTATATTTTTATTACCAGATTTGGAACACTGTTTTTTTTTTTTTTTTTTTTTTTTTTTAGTTAGGGCTCCTAATTTTAAGCTTAGTAGAGTTAAATAGTTGATTTTACTTATAAATCTAATTTTTGTTTGAAGATTTCTTTAAAAATTTTCCTGCTCCTACTGGGACTCATAAACACGATGATGTGTGTGTGTGTGTGTGTGTGTATGAGGTACAAGCAGGGTCTTGGTAAGTAAGTGGGAGTCTTCTTTTGGAACTGGGGATTGAATCCAGGGGTGCTTAACCACTGAGCCTCATACCAACCCTTTTGATTTTGAGATAAGATTTCACTAAGTTCCCAAGGCTGGCTTTGAACTTGCCATCCTCCTGCTTCAGCCTCCCTAGTCACTAGGATTATAGACATGCCCTCCACACCCAGCTCACCAAATCATTCTTAAAGTTGAGTTGCCTTAGAGGTTATTTTTTTTTAAAGTAGCCCAGATATGTCTAGATTGATGGTTCTCATCTTGAGTAAATTCTAAGTGACTTCAACAGAAAAGCCTAATTCTTCTTGATTTCTCTATAGTTCTGGAATGACAGTGTACACTACGGCATAGCTCAACACCCCACCTCCAATTGCTCATTTATAATCCTAGGTTGGTTGGTTTGTTTGTTTTTGTTTTCAGTACTTGGGATTGAACTCAGGGGTGCTTGAACACTGAGCTCCACTCTTCTTCAGCCCCTTATTTTTCATTTTGAGACAGGGTCTCAGTTGTTTAGGGCCTCAGGAGTTGCTGAGGCTTCCTGCTTCAGCCTCCAGAGCCTCTGGGATTATAGGTGTGGACCCTGAGGGTCTTGTTAAATTGCTAAGGCAGATCTTGAACTTGTAATCCTCCTGCCTCAACCTCTAGAGTTGCTGGAATTATAGGTGTGTGCAGTTGCACCTGCACATATATATTTTCCTTTAAGGAAAAGTATTTGTGCAACACATCTATGGTACAGAATGAGGACAATATATGGGGGATGAGAAGAGAGTGTGAAAGGTAAAGTAATTCAGCCAAAGCATGTAATTGGAGCCAGAGGGATAAGGGAAAATATTAACTGCTACCCTCTTCCTTAGATTTCTGGAGAGACCAGTGAGATGGAGGCTTTCCCACCATCCTTGATGTGTGATTTATCCCAGTTCTCTTTGTGCTTGATTCAAATCCCAGTTCTACCCTTACTTGCTGTGTAACATAGGGCAAATTATCTACCCAATCTGTACTAGAGTGTTCTCATCTGTCCAACAGGGTTTACATTGGTGGGTACTGATTGATTGGTTCGTCATTTAAAGTGATGTGATGAGGATCAAATTGGGTAAGGCATGCAAAGCACTTACAACAGGCATTGGCACTGTGAGCACATGTGGAAGATGGATGGATTACATGATTTTTGTTGTTATAACTTTGTTGCTTTTTCAAAAGGCAGAGGAGCTTTTCTGACAGTTTAAACCTTTGATCTTCCCTGCCCCCTGTGCACACTTGTTTGGGACAATTCAAAGGGACCCTAATCACTGCAGCTCAGTGCATATCTGCATATCACTTATGGATAAGCCATTTTCTATAGAGAAATTAATGTGTCATTAATATTTCTCAATATTAAGGGACTGAAGTTCAGGAACCATCGTCACCCCTGAGACCCAGAGCTCTGATATTCCTAAGACTAGCATTTTTGAAAACCTAATGCCAACCAAGTCTGCCGATTTTCACAGTTTGGTGTAGCATAGTAGGGCCTCAGTACAAAATTTTTTGAATATGTGAGGCTATAATACTCCTGCATTTCCTGATCAATGGAATCCTTTTCCCTAGAGATTTGATTGGAAATATTTGCTCAGTATCCATGTCCTAAAGCTGTCCTGCTGCTGCCTGTAGCCCTGCAGTCCTTCAGGACTCTGGCTCTTCTGCTGTTACACCTGATCACACCTTCTGTGAGAAAGACTTAGAAGTGTTCCCTTCAAGTATCATGCCTTAGATGTCCTGCCAGCCTCGCTGCCATCTGCTTCAAATCTCCTCTCCTGGGTGCCCCAAACATGCACGCACGCACACACACACACACACACACACACACACACACACACACTGCCTCCCCTCTCTCTTTCTCTCTCTCCCTCCCTCCCTCACTCATATGAAATAGCAATAAAATAAAATGCTATTCCTTGAGCCCAAACAAAAATCCCCAATCCTTCCTGACAAGCCCTCTAGTCTGCTATGCATATCAACACACAGTATCAAATGCCCACTAAAGCTATTGACCAACCAGTTCTGCAAACAGCAAGATTCATCTGTCCCCTCACAACCTGACAAAAATAACACGTTCCCTCCAGGCCATCAGAGAAGACCAGATGCGCATCCTTGGGTCAGAGATAAGGTTGTCCTCCACAGGCTGCATGCCTCTCTGAGGCCGCTCCGTCCCTTTCACATCCATTTTTCAGAGTTTAATGGAATCGATAAAGTTTTAAATAAGGTGGGATAGATTTGAAGAGGCTATGTGGAATTTGTGTCTGGATTCAGCCATTCGCTGTTTTGAAATTTCAAACTAGTTGTCTCATATTCCTGAACTTGAGATTTCCTTGTGGTTGAAATGGGAACAGAGCAAGACCTCACCAATAGGTCTCTGTAAACCCATTTGCTAAGCAAATCACTGCTGGTATCATTACTTGCTTAGGTTAAGTGTGGGTCTGACCAGAGGCAAAGGACCACAGCAGGGCTATGGTCAGTGGCTTACGGTTCATAAGAATAGTTCAGGATTTATTACTAGTGGTTAACCATTCTAATCTTTGCATAAGGATCTCCCCGCTTCTTTCCATCTCCTCTTGCCCCTTCTTAGCATTATTTCCAGTAAACCCAAACTCAGTTACAAAGAAAGCAAATTTGACATTAAAAATAAAAAAATCAGCAATATGAAATAAAGCAGTTTTTAAACATTACCTGACCTTTGGGTATTAAAGAGTGAGCCTTCCTATCTAATCTCTCAAAATCAAAAAGAACAGGCAATCACAGAACCATACAACGTGACCACTGGCAATAATTTAAAAACTTGTCAAATTTTGAATTTCAAGGAACTTTTAGAAGATTCTTCCCAGATAGACCAGCACAGCTAAAATCACCAGGAAACTTTATAAAATCAATGTTGTTTTCTATACATATTTAAGATATACAGAATACCGGGAAGTAAAAAAAAATCATTTTTTAAAAAACTAGCAGTTGAAAATAAACTTACTAATTAGCATAGCCTCCGTATCTCCCATGTGCCAGGCAGCGTTTGAGTGCTTTGCTTGTATTGATTCATTTAATCCTCATAATAACTGAACACGGAATCTTGCAGGAGGTCATAGGGCTCATAGGGCTGAGCCAGGATTTCATCTGGATCTAGATTGCTGTTTTCCAGTGCAGGCAATTCTGTAGCTAAATGAAAAATTTTCGGTGGAGCAGCAGTTGTTCATTTTTCCCTTGCTGTGTAGGATAGGCCTCTGTACACTTCACCACTCAGTTTTAGACCACAACCCCTGGACTGTTTTGCAGCTACATATGCCCCTGTGAAAATGTACTGTGGGGTAGCAGAAGATGCTTGTAGGAGTCTCAGCAGACCACTGAAGGAGCCAGTCCAGCTGGATTCTTCTCTGCCCTGCTCTTCCTCCTCCTCCTCCTCCACGCTTTATACCTTGGGTGGGATTGTTGCTGCTGTCACCTGATGATGTGACTTCAAGGTTGAAGCCATGTGCCGGGACAGTGGGAAGAGGAAGCTAATGACCTCATACCAACCTTGCTTCTGTCCACCTCTAGATTTTTTTATTTTTTAATATCAAGAGAGGTCTTTTATAAGCCTCTTCGAGGGAATTTCACTTGACCCTTGTTTCCTGGATTTTTCTTCTAATTCTGTTTCTCCCAACATTCTTCATTTCTTGGTCTCCTTTCTGCCCAGTGTCTTGTCTATGTCCCCCTCCCTTTCCTTCTCTGTGGGCCTCCTTTATCATCTGTGACTTCTTTTCTATTCTTATTATCCCCCTTCCATGCTCTGTCTTTGGGTTTCTCCCTTTAAAGGAAAAAAAAAAAGCAAGTATAAGAATTAAGAATGTACACAGAAGGTGATCTGCAATTTTGAATGCAAATACAGTAATTGTATTTGCATGGTAGGATTATGGATAATTTCATTACTACTCTATCACTAATAATGCATTCTAATGTTATTTGTTTTCAATAAAACACAGTGGTAGAGTGCACATTTGTAATTCTCTCTAAAAATCCATGTTAAGCATTTGTGTTTATTCATAATACTTATTATTTTTTAATAGCAGGGAGGTTTCCCACACCATTAAAATGTTCAGAGGCTACCATTGATGTGTGCCCTTCCAAAGAGAACCTGATGTCATTTTAGGGAAGGGTAAATATAACTAGGAAGTAAAATCTATTTTTTAAATCATATAATGCATTTTAATCTCCCCAAATAAGGATTAGGGGATTGCCTTCAGGTTTGTATTTTCCATGCCGGTGAACTCCTCCATGCAGGACCTGTGCTAATTGAAAATTAGCAATTGGCTTGTGAAATCCTAGGAGTACATTGCCTAAAACCACTTTTAGTTACAAGGAAATGAAATGTATACTGCACCCGTACAACACAGACACCTGCTTTCTGGTAGTTTGTGCAGGATGAGGAGCCATTGATGGGCTAGTTAAAATTTTCTCAGTATCTCCTTTCATTGACTTAGTGGATCTCTTCTTTCTCAGAGGCTCAAAGTATTTTATAGATTTAGGAAAGGGAAATTAGTTGCAAGTTGTCTAGTTCCTTAAAATTGCTGACCAAAGACATCTACCGATAAGACAAAGCTGAGAGACTTGTAATGATCTTTCATAAAGCACATTTTCACTTTTAAGGTGCCTTTTAGTTTCAAATCTAGATGAGGTGATATGGTTTTTTCTTTTCATCTTGATATTCTGCAGGTTCTGGTAGAGACTTCTACCAAGGCACCTGGGATAAAGGAGGATCTGATTTAAATTTTTTAAAAAAGGGAAACATTCCTGGCAACCAAAATAAAAATGTGCCTTCATTTCTAAAACTTGTGAAGTTTGGGCAAATAGTGCTCCATCGCTGATTACCTAGGGAAATTTACATACATTCTGATCGTCTGGTGCATCTGTATGTATTTAATCATTGTGCCACATGGGCCTGTTAATTTAAGAGGGAAATAAAGCATTTTTTCTGGATAATTTTGCTTTCTTCAAGCTTTTCACATTACCTATGCTTTTAAGAGTGGCCGACTAGGTACAGCCACTTCGTTACCATGCAGGATTTCAGCCATTCTGTTTTAAACCCTTTCATACCACTGGATTTTTCTCAGAATGTCTTATTTTGCTATCAATAGCAAAGAAGCCAGTTCAGGTTTGGAAGAAAGCAGAGTCTCTAGTTTAAGCCAGCTACCAAGAAATGTGATAATTAAGTTATGTTCTGTGAATTATAAATTGTGTTCTCTCATGTAGGTGGTTCTGACTTTTGTTGTCTGTTCCTACGTAAATCTCTCTTTTTTTCCCTTTCTTTTTCCTTTTTTCTTACAATATTAAAAGCCAGTTCAATGATTTCCTTATCTAAGGAGACCAGCTGTTTCCTGGAGGTTGGATCTAGTCTTTCCTTTCTAAATCAATGTCTGTCACAGGGAGACAGAAATATGTGTATGACTTAGAGGATTTGTCTTCATAATGATGAATGTTTAGTTGCAGCATTGATTATAAAAATAGAATCCAGACTTTGAAAAGCAATTTAAAGCTATGGTATCTGTCTGTCACGATCATTAAGAGCCAATGAGCATATTTCTTTGTTGTACTTAATCTTTCCACAGTCTAACCAGCAGCATTAATGTTGAAAAGATTACATTCAGTGTGTGACACAAATTTTGTTTATTAGTACCCATCTTATATGCTATTTAGCCCATCATTTAAATGTGGTGTATAGTAGAATCTGCACATTAATTAATTGACAGGTGGAAAATAATCCAGATTCTAGCAGAATCGAAAGAATATTCCAGTTGGTCATATGTTCCAAACTTGAAGATACATTGAGCATGATTAGACTTAAACTGTTATAAGAACGGTTGTTTCCCTAGGAGATCAAAGTTGGGGTTTATGCACATATCTTTCTGTAGTTGGTTTATAATTATTTATCAAATATCTGACAAGGCTAATGAGCTTTTTTCTACATTTTCCTTCCCTCTTCCTAGAATTATAGTTTATTTTCTCCACTTTTGAACGTTGCAATATGCATCAAATCACAACTGGCAGAATTTTCTCTAAATTGAGAGAGTTTGTCATAAAGCAAGTAGTTTCACAAAACACCTGAAGCTTCAGTTTGAATATCTGAAATTCAAAAAATCTCATGTAATTATAGTTGGAATTTTCAAAGAAGCATACATTTTTAGATCTGGCAAATAGTCATAGAGATTATTCTATCCCATCCTCTATTTATTTTGTCAAAAGAAAATAAGGCAGAAGAAATTCAATTGGGAAGTTCCTCTTAATAAAGCACTTATTTATAAATTTGAGGGCCTAGCAGGGGAGCTCTCTGTTCATATGTGTGTCTGACTCTTCATAGAAAGTGTAAACTGGCTTCGGCCATGGAAGAAGCTCTGTTGGTGTCTGTAATCGGGAGGTCTAGCCACATGCTGGGTTTCAGGGTTGGCTGGATTCAGCTGCTCATCCATGTCATAAAGACCCCCTTTCTTTCCCATCTTTCCATATGGTCAGCTTCATCCTAAGGCTAACTGCTCAGTGGTGGCAGAACACACTGGCATGTTAGGCTTTATATCTAAATATCATACCAACCTGATCAAAAGAGAAAGTCCACTCTCTCAAAAACAACACACTACCTTCTTCTCCAGAAGCTCTCAGAAAATTGCCCTTTTGTGTCTCCCTTGGACTGGAATTACTCCACAGGTTGAATTGCATAGGCCTCGGTTTATTTGAGTCACCAAGAAGGTGGATTAAACCATAGATTCAATGATGGGTCCAAGGGGTTGGGTTAAACAAGAGGGCCAAGGCCTGAAGGTTGGGCTCTATCCCTCCTGCCACCTCTTCCTCCTAATTCCAGAACAAACAACCTCAACTTCCATTATTATCTACGTAGTGCCAGTAACGACCATAAGCCCAATTTATGTGGATTGTAGAAAATCTGAAGAATTCCTTAAAAAGTAATCAAAACAATCACTTATTAATTCACTTTCTGGAAACTAAGACTAGCCAAATGCCAACTAACCATCAACATTTGGGGTCTCCTCTTTTAATTAAAGGTGCAATATTAATTTTCACTGTCTTTGTTTTTCAGTCAATTTACCTATTTGTATCTCTCTCTCCAGTTTTGTATCTTATTTTGCATTATCTTATCCCATCCTCTATTTATTTTGTCAAAAGAAAATAAGGCAGAAGAACCTAACATCACTAATAGTCTTTCTCCATAATATTTAGAACCCTGATTTTTCAAGTAGATTGGAGGGGTGGAATTAGCAGGGAGATAATAAACAAATATAATCTGTTCTTGTTTTTCCCCATGCTTTCCAAACCTTTTCAGCATTTCTTTTAGCATTATCAGACTGAAAAGGTCACTGAGCCTTCACCTCATCGCTAAATGGATCTAAAATTTCCCCAGGGTTCCAAGACTGGCTGTGACGTAGGACTGCAATCAGTAGAGGTCTAGAAACCGTCAGTTGCTGAAGGAGGATTTCTTTGGATGAAGGCAGATAAATGCTGAACCAGGATACCACTGAGAACTAATTGGGCATCAAGGCCCTGAGTTTTAGTTTAGTCTCTACCACTATCCAATGTGTGAGTCGAGAAACCATCGTAAACACTCTGTCTTCCTTTCCTTATTCCTCAAGAAGAGTAAGAGCTCTTTTCTACCTTGTAGATTAAGATGATATGAAATTCATAAGAGAATTTTTTTCCAAGTATATGCCTCCATGTCTGTTTCATTCTTTGTAATATTTTGTATTCTTTGTAATATTTTGTATT
Organism: Marmota marmota marmota; assembly: GCF_001458135.2. Taxonomy (NCBI): domain Eukaryota; kingdom Metazoa; phylum Chordata; class Mammalia; order Rodentia; family Sciuridae; genus Marmota; species Marmota marmota. The sequence goes on along the minus strand of NW_025999853.1, from coordinate 13,591,126 downwards.
ATTTTATTCTCTTACAAAATGTTGGTATTAGTAGAGCAGCTCTCATTGACCCCACAGGACAAATGAGGGAACTGAGTGCCAGAATGATATGATTAATATTAAAACTGCCCTGCTTCTCTAAGGCATCAGCACTAGTGAAAGCATTTGATAATGAGACCAATGGTGGTAATAGTCATCACAGATAGTGACTGCTAACGGTGACGGTAAGGCAAGTAACTAAGAATTAAGAAACTATGAGCCAGGCATGGTGGTGCATGCCTATAATCCCAGAGGCTCGGGAGGCTGAGGCAGGAGGATTGCAAGTTAAAAGCCAGCCTCAGCAATAATGAGGCCCTACCTAAGCAACTCAGGGAGAACCTGTCTGTAAATAAAATACAAAAAAAAGGGCTGGAGATGTGGCTCAGTGGAAAGAAACTATAAATAATACTGGCAACATCTATTTTTAGAATCTGGGCTTGGTCATTCAATTAACTCTCATCCACTTGAATTGGTGAAAAAACATAATTGTTTAAATAATAGATTGCTGCTTTTTTATGACTTTTTTTGAGTAATACACATTCACTTAGGAAACACAGGAAAACAAAAAAGGAAAAATATCATTCTAATTTTGATAGCTATAGAAAACCGAAAATAACTGGCCCACTGAGGTTTTCCTATGTCCACTTAGATTTATTCTCAGATAATATCTATTGGTACTTGTTTGGAAACTTAGAAATTGTAAGAGGCCTAAAGGTTACTCTATAATGTAGTAACCAATCATATTTATCAAGTGCTAACTCTAGCACATTGTCTTAAGTGCTTTAAAGATATTAAATAATATACTCACAATCACTGGTAAAGACTTACGTAGTTAAATCCTAATAAGATTCTCATTTTGCACACATGGAAACCAACACACAGATAAATCACTGGCACGAGGTCATACTATGTGATCTCAGGCAACCTGGCTCAAGAGCCTGTGTCCCCAACTTCTGATATGTGGCGCTCCTTGCCATATATCAGAACTCCCAGGGGATGCCCTGAAATCTGAGGACTTGGGACACTAACCTGTGTTGTGAGAGGATTCCTTGGGCTACTGTTCTGGCTGCTTGTGCTTCCTGGAGAACATGAAAACAACTTGGAAGTCTCTCTGTAGGGTAATGGTAAACCGTTTGTAGTGAAGACCAAGACCCCAGAAGCCTTACCACCATTTCTTGCTGGGAGCTGGTGAAGTTTGTGTGTAACTGATCTGCCCCTCTTTCAGGAGAAGTCAGTCCAGGAGAACATCAAGATAGTGGAAGACAAGAATATTTCATAGACTTTTTTTTTAATAGAATGCTCAATTCCAACTCATGACAATGACATTTTTCTACTTGCTTCCTTATTGATTTAACTAATGAACCCAAGTTACAAAAATGGTTAAAATATATTTTTAATTTTCTTTTAAATTTTAAAACACACACACACACACACACCCCTTAAATATCTTAAATAACCAGAAAACAACATGTAGAACTCTATTTCTTGGGAGGTGTAGAGCAGATTCTGGCATCAGACCATCTGTATTTCTGTCCATACACTGACCGTCTGCTACTTACCATCTTACAGCCTTGGATAAATTTCTCAATGTACCTATGCTGTTTACAAGCATAAATGATAAGAAATGTACATATCTTCATATGAGTGTGATAATTCTCTGATCATTAATAATTGTGCTGTTACACTGTAAACATGATGTTAGCATTTACAAAAAATGTGCACAGTTGTGTATGAACAAAAATGTGTCCAGAGCATTGATCCTAAGAGTGAAACACTAGAAAATCAAAACGTCTACCCTGGGGGGCCTGGCTACACAAACATTAGTGAATCACACTATGAAATGTGTGCAGCCATGGAAATTAATCAGGGGTGTCTCGATTCTACCATTGGATTTCAAGGCCAAGGAAGTCAGAGATGCTGTTCACATTTTTATCCTCAGGGCATAGGACTGGCACAGATAAGGTACTCAGTTGATTATTAATTACGAGAGAATTTTTATGAATGGATTATATTTCAAGTGAAGAAAATAAGTTGCAGAACTTTCCTCCACATTTTTTTTTGCCTTTACTTGTCCTTGAGATTTTAATTTCTCTGAGAGTGTTTTCTCATCCCTTTAGCTAGTCAAACCTCTCAGCATTCTCTATTCCAGCTCTGTATTTGTTCCCTTTTCTGGACTGATCACCATTCATAATTCTTTTATTTGTTTGAATAAGCATATTGTCTTTTTCCATCTCCTCCCTTCACTGAAGGATAAGGTGTCCAGACGGTCCAGGGACAGTTCTGTTCTGTCCACCATTAAAACCCTACCAGCCAAACACACAGTAGGCACTCAACAGACACTTGCTGAGTGATTGGATGTGAAATTGCTATGTATAGGGAAGGATTGACGATGAACTATTGATACTGATTTCTTCCAAAGAGGGGAGAAACCACAGGAGCTGGGTAAAGAAAGATTTTAATTCTACTCCAGCTTCCTCTGAATAATTTTTAAAAATAGTTAAGTTTGAGCCACATTTATCACTAAAAATATAGAACTAGGTCAGAAAATTCAGAATGACTAGAAAGTCATTAATAATCCCTAATTTATCCTTGTGCTGATCATTTCCCTCATGGGGTCTCAGTAGGGGACAGTAACATTTCGAAGCCTCCCACCATGACTCTCCAGTCCTGTAGGAAGGCACTTTCAAGTGTGTGAGGGAAGAGGAAAGTTTTGCTAGTGGACTCACTCCTTTATTTTTATTTTTTTAGGATTGGTTTCCTTTAAGCATGTTATTTGATTATACCTATTTTGCTAATGAGTTTATTTAAAATGCATTTTCTAAGAGCCTCTCAAGATGTGCTGAAGTGTGGCCACAGGTGGTTTGGAAGATTGCTTACCTATTAATGGTGATGAGTGGAGACGTCGAGTACGAGGGAGACAGAAAGACTCAGGAAATTAGCACATGGCAATGGAGCCTTAGAGAGAGTTTGTATCCTTGTCAGATGAACAGGTGCTAACACTGGGGATCGGACAGAAACGTCCCCAAGACGTGACAGTACTTCCAGAATGAGGAGAATGGGTTACTCCAAACTGCAGCTACCAAAGAGCCCACCTGGAGATATTTTAGTGACTTGGATGTGAAACTAATCTTATCCATGCTACTGAAACCATCTTTTCAACATAAACATCTGGTTTTCCTTTCGTCAGGGCAGCCTGAAATTGTGGGTGGGCGACGATATCTTGATTGGAAAAATGCTGAGCTCAGATGCATAGACAGTTTGGCCTCAGAAAGCCGGGTGTCCAGTAGGCACCCAGTAGGTGACCCATAGATGCACATGTGTGCATGCACACGCACGATGAGCATATGCACACTCCCTTGAGATCAGGGTTTTTCAACCTTGTAACTTACTTACATTTGGGTCCAGAACATCTGTGAGGTGGGAGGTCGTCCTCTACATTTCTGCTTTATTGGAAGATTATTGCCCCTGGAGTTACCTGCCAACTGTGACAACCAATAATACCAATCCAAATGTCACTGCCAAATGTCTCTTGGAAGGCAAACTCACCCATAGTTGAGACTCAATCGTTGCTCTAAATCACATTTTTCCAAAATGAGAAAAACTATTAGTATCACCCCTTTCATTTGCCTACCACTTCATAGTGTACCAAGCCCCCAGAATACATTTCAGAAAATCAATTCTACCTCCACCAGGGAAAACAGTATGAAAAAGTGGTTGACCGTGTCTTACAGTGATCTTCCAGGGGCTCTTATCACAAGAAATTGTTGGCCAGCGGGAAGCTGATGAATGGAACTTTCCTCTTGGTTTTAGTTCCTTTGATGCCACCTACAGTTTGGAATCCTGGGGCAAGTTTTTTGTTCATTTTTTTTCCCCTTTTCACAAATGTCAAAAGAAATCCTGCCTGTAAAGAATAAGTCCTAACTTAAATTATTAACTGTATTTCATTAGCTTATCTCTTATGTTTCTGTTCTTTGGAGGCTTGGGGAAAAACATGAAGGAAACAGTCGATGAAATCTCACCCTTTTCCTGAGACTCAAAAGTCTTTGGTCATAGTCTGTGAGAGAAAACCTAAAAGATGATTTCAACACATTCAGCAGCTGAGTGCCTCTCGGTGCATAAAATAACCTATAGGTCCTGAACACTATGCTACTGTTGCATTTAATGGTTGTATTAGCTTTGTCCAGGGACTTTTTTTCCCCTTTGCTTATTGATCTTTTTTCCTATGTGATGTTGTTCAACAATATGTGCAGCGTGTGCGCTGTCTCTCTCTCTCTGACTCTCTTTCTTTCTTTCCTCTCTCTTTGTATTGGAGGCCTTGACATTAAGGTGTTCTAGGAAGAGTAAGGACTTTGGAGTCAGATCATCTTAAATTCAAATCCCTTATTTCAGAAAGTCGAGGGTTGTAACATTGGACAAGTTTTCTGACTTCAGTTGTGGGTAAGGTAAAACTGTCCACAAGATGGCATAAGGAAAATGAATGTAGTAAATAGAGACAAAAAGTCCATGCGTACAGCTTCTGACCCTCAGGCATGGGTTGATCTAGGGCTCCAATGTTGTAAAGATTTCTTGTTCAGCTGTACTTCCACTGAGAATATTCTCAGGTCCATATAATGACCCCCATCGACTCTGACTTACATGCAACATCTGGCCATTATAACAGAGTCTCCTTTTTTAATAGATCAATCAAAAGTTCAGGGCTTACATCTTGCTGACTAACCTTCGTTGGCTGTGAGTCCATATCTGGAGTAACTGTGTTGAGAGAGTAGGAGAGTACCAATTGCGTAGCTTGCATCGCCTCTCCACCACCTCTCCACCAACTCGTCCTGAAGCATCTGGTGAAAGAGATGGGCAGAGTGATTCTTCCAGGCAAAAACCAAGGGTTTGCTGTATGAAGGGACCTGGATGCTGAACAGATAAATAAAACAAAACCAGACATAACAAAACACAAAACCACTCTAACCCGGAACTCATCAGTGCACCCACACTAACCTGTAGTGTTGAAATTTCCTTTGAATTATATAACATAAAAAAATCTTCTGGAGTAGCTTAGTCCTACTTTAGATTTTGGAAAAGGCAGGATATTATTTCACTAATTTTATTTTATTTTATTTTATTTGTATTTTGTGTTTGTGTGTGTGTATAATTGATGTTCAACCACTGAGCCCCATCCCCAGACCTTTTTTATTTTGAGGCAGGGCCTCATTAAGTTGCTGAGGCTGACTTTGAATTTCTGATCCTCTACCTCAGCCTCCCAAGCCACCGGAATTACAGACATGCACTATCAGGCCAGCTGCTTTTCTTTATTGCTTTATGTATGTATTTCTTCTGACACATTTGAAGGTTTATATCTTTTGTGTTTGTTTATCATTATAAATATTTTAGTAATTTCCTTCATTCCTCATTTCTTTTGGCATTATCTGTTAGTTTTTCACAATGATTAGCAATAACATGTCTTAATATTTCTTCTATCTCCTCCTCCACCTTCTCTCTCACAACCTCATTTTAGATGGGCATCTTATTTTCTTCTGACTCTCTTTGTAACACTAAACTATTTTTCTTTTCTACAATGTGTGAGCTGTAACTGACTTTCTTTGACCCCCATCCATCCACAGTGAGAAAAATCACTATATTACCTTCTCCCCAACTTTTATTAGTTACAACATTTCTAATTTCCCACATTTACATCATATTCTCTTCTTTAACATAACCCTGGCACTTGCGTTAATCTAATCCTATAGTTAAGTAGGTTCACTATTCACTCTTGGTCTTCTCCCATCACTTTTTTCCAGCTCTTTCTTAGTTGGCATACATTTGTTTTCTAGTATGTTCTTTATTGAAGTGCTCATGTAAAATGTTCTCTGAATTCTTCAATGTTTAAAACTTGTTAATTTCTTTTTTGGGCTTGAATGAAATTTTAAATAGTTTTATATTTTAAGATGACTCTGTCCTTCTGTCTTTAGGATTTTGTCAGTTATATGTTGCTTTGGAGAAGTTTGAGCGACCTTATTTCCTCCCTCCCTCCCTCCCTCCCTCTCTTCCTTCCTTCCTTCCTTCCTTCCTTCCTTCCTTCCCTCCCAGGAATTGAACCCAGGGGCACTTAACCACTGAGCCACATCCCCAGCCCTTTTTTATATTTAATTTTGAGACAGGGCCTCTCTAAGTTGCTGAGGCTGACTTTGAACTTGTGATCCTCCTGCCTCAGCCTCCCGAGCTTCTGGGATTACAAGCAAGTGCCACCATTCCTGGTGCTCACTATCATTCTTTCTTCCTTCATTCCATTTGATTTTCACACTTTTCCACATTTGTGTTCTTTGTATCTTTTAGCAGTGTCTATATCTCCTTATGCTGCTTCTAACTCATATTGGTTTCTTAATTTAATTTTTCTTTTGCTTTCCCCCAGGTCTCAGAAGCTCATGTTTTACCCCCTAAGGTTTCCTACCCATCTCTTTCCCGGGGTCCCATGTTAGGCTGTGTTCTTGCCTCCGAAAGACAATTGTCTTATTTAATTCAGAGTTAAATATATTTTCATGTTCCATCTGTCCCATTGAAGCTTTTAAAAACAATTTCTGGTGGGTATTCTTCATCTATCATTGTGCTTTTTAAATTGTCTTTATTGTAATATCTTTACATAGCATCCTTACCCGTTCCTTCTTGATGAATCATCTTGAAACAGAGATTTTCTTCTGTACCCTAATGTTTGCCAGAAGGTTCAGAGGGGAAGAAGAATTATGATCAAGCATTAGTTGAATAGGAGTTTTCTTTTGGACCAGGGGATTACATGGGACTTGGTTCAGTCTTTAAATATCTCCCCAGCTGTGGGGTGGCTCAGGATGCAAATCTCTTCTCCCCACCGCCACAGGCTGCTTCCTGCAAAATCAGTCTTTTCAGTGTTATTCTTTGTTGGCTGGACTTTTACTTTTTAGAACCAAATCAAACCCAGGGTATGTCCTGTCTTCATCTGGTGCCCGCCTTACGGGTGGTAGATCAATTGTGTAGCTTTTTACCTTACACTTGTGCAGGAATAACTTATCATGTCAGTACCATATTGATGTCTAGCTCACACTTGAACCTGAACATGTATTTAAGGTATGTAATTTACACTTGTTAGCTTCATTCAGAAAATAACACAGCTCACATTGAGCTGACAAGTGTTTTCATGTGTCAGACAATTATTCTGATCATTTTTCTTTCAACAAATGTTTAATAACCAATACATTACTTTTTATTCTTTGCAATGATAGTTAAATAAGTAAAAACAGATTTTACCTTAAAATATACATTTCAGCCTTTGTTTTAAAAGGAAAGCAAGAACTAAAACAGCCTAAGACCTGAAGGATTCAGTGCCTAACTTTTAAGTGTGTTCTTTTCCTTCTTAGTAAGAGTAATAAACTAACTAGAAGTATGGTACCTCCATTCTGTCAGATAACTCTATCTGGTTTTCTGCGAGTCAAACAGTATTTCAAGTTATTTCATGTGACCACGCAGTTAGATCATACCTGCCATGTCTGAAGTGAAATCCAAGTGCAGCAAATGCTACCCTTTACTTGGGGATCTGGGTCCAATTGGAAGGCTCCCAACAGAAAATCTCAGAAATATGAATTGAGGGCTAGGGTTGTGGCTCATCAATAGAGTGCTTGCTTCACATGCACGAGACCACCCTTAGTTCCATCCTCAGCACTACATACATACATACATACATAAATAAATGAAATAAAGATAGTGTGTCCAACTACAACTAAAAATAAATATTTAAAAAAAGAAATATGAATTGGTACTAAGGAGGAGAAAACTTGAAAGCCATTCTTAATATCAAAATTAGAGTAATAATTTCAGGTGAACAACCTGCCACATTCATCCTCCTAATTTTTAAAACCCTTAAATGGCTTCCCCATTTTTCTTAGGATAAAAATCAAAGCTGTTTACTTAGTCAGCCAAGAATTCTGTGGTTTGGCTCTTTCCTGTACCTGCAGGTACGTCTCACATCATGTCTCTCCCTTGCTTTTTCTGGGGCAGTTATTCTTAGTTTATACTCGGCATGTGCTCTCCCACCTCAGGGCCTTTGTACATGCTTTTCCTCCTGCCTGCAAAAATTTGTCCTTCATTTTTGCCTACTTAAATAATACTGTCCCTTAGATCTCATCCCAGTACCTTCTCTTCAAAGATTCTTCCCTGGCCTTCTTGACTAGCTGCCCTACTAGCTGCCCTATAGAATAATTCTATATTCTTATAGAATATCAGCATTTCTTTTGTGATTTTCATGGCTTCTCCACTAGCTCTAAACTTCATGAGCCTCTTTTCCACTCTGTTATATTCCTAGCACATAGTAGGTACTTTATAAATATTTGTTGAGTGAATAAGTGAAAAAATTAATTATAATACCTGCCATAAATCCTTGAGTGCTAACTTTGTCAGGCATCTGTCTTGTTATGTCACAAAAGCAGGTCTTCCTTTTGGAAAATATGAAGCAAAGCAAAGCAAAGCAATGAGTCTAATTAAGTGTCCTTGAGGAAGAATTTTTGATCTTATAAAGTTTTGCATATTTACTTCTCATGTTGGTTGAATATGAAAGGTACCCAGGAGTCTAGAATTTGCATCAAAACTATCTAAACTCTTAAGCTTATAAAAATGAGCAAAGAATTTAATGATGGGTTTTTCGAAGATATATTTGGCATTTTCTTCTTGTGATTGGATTAGAATTACAAGAAGCAGATCCACATTTCCCACCTAGTTCTTATTTCTACCCTCGATTCTATTCCAAATCAGAAAGACTAAGGTAGCAAGGGAGAAATGCATTTTTTTTAATGTATTGTAATCTAGGCCTTTGTCTTCTGGAACCCAAGAAGTTTGCTTCAGGTTCAAATTTTTAATTTCTCAAATTTATTTCATGTTGCAGTGACTGCTGAATATGCCTCCACATGGAGCTATTTCAAGTTTTCTAAGAGAAGAAAGTCAAGAAAGTAAGTAAGCTCAGAGACAGAAGGGCTGGAGAAGTCATCTATTCAGTGATTCTTGTTTTACAGGTTAATAAAAAAAAAAAAAACTGGTACCCACAGAGATCTGGTTCTCTCTTCCTTCCTCCATTCCTTTTCTAGCTACACTTGCTCCAGTAAAAGACGAGGATCAGACCAGTTTTGCACCTCATTGTATCAAAATAGTTCCCTTGCGGGGCGCAGTGGCACACACCTGTAATCCCAGCAGCTGGGGAGGCTGAGACAGGAGGATCATGAGTTCAAAGCCAGCCTCAGCAATGGCAAGGCACTAAGCAACTCAGTGAGACCCTGTCTCTAAATAAAATACAAAATAGGGCTGGGGATGTGGCTCAGTGATTGAGTGACCCTGAATTCAATCCCTGGTCCCCCCACCCCCCAAAAACAAATAGTGCCCTGATTGACTTGGCTGAAAGAAAGAAGAAAAAATGACATCTTTAAAATATATGGATTTTATATAAATACCAAAGTGATGCCACAAAGCTATGTCAACTTTTAAGTCCATTTTCCTTGAACTTGATTCCTTATACCACCTAGAAGGTACCACTTTCTGAGGAACACACAGAGCTTTCATGGGAACAAATCCATGTAGGATTCTGGGTCCCATCACTTACTAGCTGTCCCCCCCTGGAGCAAACCAATTAACTTAGAATGTTGGTTTCTTTATTGGCAAAATTACAATATTATACCTGCTTCAGAGACAACTTCAATCTCTTCTGGTAAATCAATATGCAGACACATGTGTGTTTAATAAATAAAATAATTCACAGATTGCTGTGAGGAATAGATGAGATGTCAGTGCCTGGCATATAAAAGATATGTACTTTTCTCTGTGGAAGCTAAAGAGAAAAAAAGCGTCATAAAATAGGGATCTATTAAAAATAGAAGAGAGACCAGGAGGTCAGAGGAAAGGGATTGGGGAGGGAGGGGGAGAAGGAAAGAAATCCACCCAATTAGGTTATATACATACACAAATATTTCACAAAGAATTTTCCTAGTATCATGTGTAATCATAATGCACTGAAGGAACAAGTAAAACCTTAGAAGATAATAGATAAATAAAAGGGGTATGGTTAATTCTAATTTTCCCTCCCATTCTAAAGTTGGTGGAGCCACTTAGATCTGCTCAGGTGACATTTTGCTTTTCATCCTATAGAAGCACGATATTTGAGGTCTCTTAGGAAAAAACATGACTGGAAATGGTTCATGTCAAAATTATCTAACATGGAGCATTGTACTAAGTATTTTTTTGTGCACTAAGTATTTAAGTGGTTTATAAAATGACCCCCTGTGGAGGCTGCTGCTATAAATGACAGGAGAACATGCATGCTTTCGTGGTTGAAAATTGCTGCTTACTGGCACACCAGACTCTGGTTAATGTATTGGTGCAGAGTATTTGCATACTCGGTTTCAAGTTCTGTCAGTTTAATAGACTGGACTCTCCACTGGAAAATAAGAGATTTTTAGTACAAATCAGTGAATCAAATTCAGTCATCCTCATGAAGCAGATTCGAATCCTTAAAATTTCATTCATAATTGCTCCTTGACACTTAAAAGAACTTATCACTTTAGCCTGAAATATGGTTCCAAACCTGCAGATGATGGGCTTTTCTTTTCTTTTTTTCCACTTAGAACCCTATAGCTTTGAGGAAAGGCAATGAGATTTGGTGGGACAATTAACATTATCTCCCTCTGCTTCCCAGGACCATGAAGAAGGGGCCAGATTAGCTTCACTGTGCTATAGAGTCATTGAAACAACATGGAACTAGAAATTCATTGTTTTGGTTTTCACCTAGCACACTATGGCACGGGGTAAAATCACTTTTATCCTCAGTATTCAGTTTCCTTATTAATAAGGTTATGGGATTGGATGAGATTTACCAAGGGAGGAGCCCTCTGAGTGTGCCCCATGCACTAGGAAGGCATTCTCCCAGCCACCTCCGGGGTCGGCTGTGTGTCTGCCTGCACCATCTCCTTCTGCAAATTACACACCTTTATGGGTGAAAGACAGCATCTTGTGACCCCTTCTACCCCTGTCTAGCTCTTGGCCAAGACTCCGTATTATTCTACTTGATGAGGCATAGGGATCTTGTTGTGCGCTCCCGGAAGCTCTCGCTGTTCATGGCCCCTTGTAGTATATATTCTTTCATTTCCACCTTATACTCTTTAAGGGATGTCTCCAAGGGAGAAGACAGAGACCAAGGTCTCTTCACTACAAATCCATCCAAGGGCTCCCATCTTGTCCACAAGAGGTCTAAGACAATGCTCTGCCACCTGGGAAAGCTCAAAGAAGAAAATAAACCTAGCCTGGTATAACTCATGTTTTATGAATCTAAGGCTCCTTCTAATTATTTCTACTTTCTTTGCTAATTGCTCAAAACTTATCTATTTAATCATCTCTAGTAGAATTTTCCCCAGAAATTGGTGTCAGACTCATTGATTTGTAGGTTCAGGAATCCAATGATCCTTCTTTTTCTCAGTATGGGGACATTGTTTGCCAATATTCCATATTCTGATTTTTTTTCTCATTGATCTATTTATACAATGAGAACCAAAAAAAAAAAAAAAAAAAAAAGGTCTCACTGGATCATTATTTTCCTTGAGACTTGAATTTTTCTCAAAACCCTAAATGCCCTTTGAAAAAAATATCATCTCATTTCTAAATCGAAGTCAAAGAATGCAAAACTGGTGTTCACAAACTCTGAAAACAAGTGCCTACAGGCTGGGCATCCGCTCTCCAGTTTCTCCAATCCTAACTGCTCTTGGTATTTTCTTCGTCTACTATTTTCACACATTTATGCTACTGGTCAGCTCTAGGATGTGTTTTGAGTTTGTAACCCCTGTTGGTTCTAACCCTTTCAACGCGAAGATTTTCTTCCTTGGTAGAAAAAATGGAAAGACAATAGGGATCACTGCCATAGATTTCCATACCTTTGCTCACATTGAGCTCTCTCTCTCTCTCTCTCTTTCTGTCTGGGATCCTTTGTTCTAGATCTCTTCCTCACCATTCCACAACTTTCCAGAACATTGTCTATGTAATAGTAAGAGTGACAGCAACCATTTATTTTGCACCTACTAAGATGTGGGCACTGTACCGTGTAAAGGAATGAGACCTGATATGCTCAGGTCTTCCAGGCAGGGTGAGGGACTGATGTGGAAAGCTGTATTTACATACCATATGCAGTGTGGTGAATTTGCACATGAACTTGGGAGCTAGGCTGCCTAGGTTCAAATCCTGGCTGTATCACCCAATGACTGTTTAGTCTGCAACATATTTATTAGCTGCCTTATGCCTCAGTTTCCTCATTTGTGGACTGGGGACAGGAGTTAGTACTTGTCTCATAGAGCTCTTGAGAGGTGTAGATGAATATTCTTTAAAGTATAAAGTATTTGGAATAGTACTATTCGGACACATAGAAGATCTCCATCAGTGTTCCCCATCATTTTTATTATTATTAAAGTGTTAACTCAAAGTGGATCAAAGACCTAGAAATTAGACCAGTAATCATGCACATACTAGAAGAAATTGTAGGCCCAACTCTCCATCATGTCATCTTAGGAACTGACTTCCTTAACAAGACTCCTAAAGCACAAGAAATAAAATCAATAATAAAAGGGATGATATCAAACTAAAAATCTTCTCACAGGAAAGGAAACAATAAAGAATATGAAGAGAGAGCCTACAGAATGGGAGAAAATCTTTGCTACCTGCACCTCAGATAGAGTGTTAATTTCCAGGATATCTAAATAACTCAAAAAACTTAACACCAAAACAACAACAACAATAACAACAAAACCCAATAACCCAATCAATAAATGGGCAAATAAACAACAGCATTTCTTAGAAGAAGAAATACAAATGGTCAACAAATATATGAAAAAAGTGTTCAACATCTCTAGCAATTAGAAAAATGCAAATTAAAACTACACTGAGATTTTATCTCATTCCAGTCAGACTGGCAATTAACAAGAATACAAGTAACAATAAATGTTGGTAAGAATGTAGGGAAAAAGCCAAGCTCACACATTGCTGGTGGGACTGCAAATCAGTGCAAACCCTCTGGAAAGCAGTATGGAGATTCCTCAGAAAACTAGGAACGAAACCACCACTTGAGCCAACTATCCCACTTCTCAGGAATAGCCAAAGAATTTAAAATCAGTATATTATAGTGTTTTATAGTAAACATCAGTATATTATAGTGTATTATAATAAACATCAATGTTTATAGCAGCTCAATTTACAATAGCTAAGTTATGAAACCAACCTAGAAGCTTTTCAACAGATAAATGGATAAAGAAATTGTGATACACACACACGCACACCCCATATATACATATGTATATATACACACATATATATACACATACACACACACAATGGAATATTACTCATTCATAAAGAAGAATGACTTCATAACATTCGCAAGTAAATGGATGAATCTGGAGACTATCATGCTAAGTGAAAGAAGTCAGGATCAAATAACCAAAGATCAAACATTTTTGCTGATATGTGGAAGCTAACCCACAATAAAGGGGATGGAAAGAATAGATATTCAGTAGATTAGACAAAGAGGAATAAAGGAAAGGGGAAGACAGTGGAATGAATCTGAAATAATTTTCCTATGTGCTTATATGAATATACCATAGTGAATCTCTCATGGTTTATATCCATAAGAATGGGGTCCTAAATAGAATAAGATATATTCTGTGCTAGTATAATTATATCAAAATGAATTCTACTGTCACATATAATTAAAGTGAAACAATAAAAAAGTAAAAAAAAGTTAGGTGTCATCAGAAATTATTTTCTGACCCTCTTCCCTGCCCCCCCCCCAGTTCTCATGTATCAGATGTCCCTCCTTTATACTGCTCAATATCTATACTGCTAACAGTGCTAGAATATCATAATGTAATGGTCTTGGGGCTGGGGATGTGGCTCAAGCGGTAGCGCGCTCACCTGGCATACGTGCTGCCCGGGCTGGATCCTCAGCACCACATACAAACAAAGATGTTGTGTCGGCCGAAAAAGCTAAAAAAGAAAAAATATTAAAAAATTCTCTCTCTCTCTCTCTCTCTTAAAAAAATCAATAAATCCATAACAACCGCTGTCTCAGGCTATACTGGGATATTGTGAAATATAACTATATTCATTGTCTTATATTCCCGAAGGTCAAAAAATTTCTGAATTCTAAAACATATCTGGGTCCAAGAGTTTCCGATAAGAGACTGATGAATTTCATAGCCTGATACCTTTCACCAAACCTTGCCTCCTCTGTATAAATCGTAGACTATTGAATAATTTAGTTGAGCTCTCGTTGCCTCAGATGGCCCACCTGGAAAATGGAAATAATATTAGTGTCCACACATGGAGTTGCTAGTAAGAGTCAATGTGTGAAAATTGCTTTAAATGGCTGAAATTGTAGTAGTCACTCATTTATTTTTTTAATTTTTATTTCTTACATACATGACAATAGTGGAATGCATTACAATCATAATTATCCATTCACAGCACTATTTTTCATATCTCTGTATATAAAGTATGTTCATGCCAAATTATGCCATTATACATGAGCTCTCTCTCTCTCTCTTTTTTTTTTTTCCTTACTACTTTTACATTTTTCGTCATCTTTATTTGCGAAGTGAGGTTTGTGCTCTCCAGCCTCCTGGTGTCCAACACCTAGCTCACAGTAGGGACTCTATAAAAGCTCCTGCACCCATGAATGAGCAACCTCAGCAAGTTGACCCCTTTCTGTTCTTCAGGACAGAATTACAAAGCCTTTTTTATTTGTTATACTTTCACAAAGCTCCACTCATCTGGTCTTTGCCCTCCTGACAGGTGCTGCTGTCCTATTCTTTGCCTCCTGCGAGTTGTGCTTTTCCCTCTACCTTTCATGTATACCTTTATTAAGCTCCTGGGAAGCTCACCCTGTCAGACAATACTGATTCCTTCAAATTTGCTTTCAATTTTCTTTTTCACATTAGTGTTTCCCCCAACCCTAGAATTGAGGTTCTCACAGGTTCTCATCGCCTTCAGACCTATTTCCCTGTAGGTGTGTCCCTAGGACACACAGACTCCCATCTATATTTCCTTGGAGCTTTCTGAAGTCTGCAAACAGAAAGTATTCATTTCCCTCTTGTGGCTACTACAGACCACGAGAAATAGGGATGTGGTCACAGCCATTACCCTTGGTGGAAACTGTACTCCCTCTGATATTTCAATTTCAACATCTCATTTTCAGATTTCATCTTCCCTCCCAACTCTACTCTTTCTTTATACAATCTTCAACTTCATCAAGATCTCCAATTCATGGACCCTAACCATTCTCATTCCTGAACAGAGAGGGAAGGCTTCACTTCTCTCCTTCCCCATGTCACTGGCAGACCAGCCAAGGGAACCTGTCTGGATCTTGCCGCTGGCTGGTTCTGCTGCCACCCACCTGCATGAGAAATTGGCAAACAATGGAAAAGGGAAAGATGAATTTCACGTGGTTTGATTAAACTGGGGAGAAGCAGCTAGATGGCTTCTCCATGGTCTCAAAGACACAGTTAAAATTTATAGAAGCGAAAACCAGGTGATATCCATGTAGATTTAGCAAGCCTGAGAATATGTCAGTCTTTATTTCCTTGGTGTCTGTCCTCAGCAGGAGGAAGTATGGAATGCACAAAAACAGTTATCAGGAAGTTGCTTTTAACTTCAGATGGGGTCTGGTTTACCCAGACAGGATTCCATAGCTGTGCTGTAGCCAAAGCTCCCAGTTCACTTTATCTAATTCACCTTGTTTTTCTTGGCAAAATCCCAACCTTGTACCTCCCTGTATCAAATAGCTAAACTTCATTGGGCGGGGGCGGGGGCGGGGTGGGTGGGGGGGGAATCAAACATGCATCCAGAATTTTGTTTCATTTTAAATTCGAGATCATAAAGCTCAAATGGGCACTCAAACCTGCCTGACAACCCTTCTATATTTACCTAGTAAGCTCATATTTCCACCCCACAAGTGACAAAGTCTTTCTTGGACCAAACTCTAGACAGCCTCCTCTGAACTCTTTTAAAAACTAGACTCAGCCCTGGCTCTGTCCCTGACCTACTTAGCCCCATTTTAGCAATAATGATGCTGAATGAATTTAGTAAAAAGCCCTCACCCTTGCTATTTGATCACCCTGAGTATCTAATCAAAGGCTTCATCCTCACCATTAATATTGCATCTTATCACCCTGACCTGCCTTCAGCAACAATCCTGTTAAGTCAGTTTAGTCTGAATCTCCTTTATCCTGTTTCCTCTGAAGAATTTTCATTGACCCCAACTTGTTCCCTGGCTATAAATCTCCGCTTGTCCTGGTTGTTATTAGAGTTGAACTGATCTCTTTCCCCCACTGTAACACCTTTGTTGCAGCATCTCTGTGGGGTAAAGCCTTCCTTTCTGTCTATCGTGGGTTACTTTTCTTTAATGCAAGATGACTTAGGTTTTAGTCAGGTTTGCATCACTGTGACCAAAATGCCTGACCTGAACAAATGGAGGAAGGGAAGTTCATTGGGGGCTCATAGTTTCAGATACCTCAGCTTACAGACGGCAGAGTCCATTGTTCTGGGGCCAACATGAGGCAGGGCACCATGGCCAAAGAGCAGGGTGGAAGAAAGTAGCTAACCTCAGGGTAACCAGGGAGAAGAGACAGGGATAGAGGACGAAGGGGACCAAGGGAAAGAGGAACCCTTCCAGGACATGCTCCCAATGTCCCATCTCCTCCAGCTGTGGCTCACCTGCCTACAGTTACCACCCAGCTTCTCTGTGCCCACTAGGGTGGACTGATTAGGTTTCAGCTCTCGTTCTCTAATCCTTTCACCTCTGACCATTCCTACATGAACACAGGAGCTCTTGGGGACACCCCACATCCAAAACATAATGGCATATTTTCCTGCGTTCTGTCTTCCACTTCTGTCTGCTCTCTTCTCCCTCTTGCTCTTAGCTGCTCACCTTGGCTGAAACTTCATTTAGGAAACAGAAGCTCTTGGTCAGTCTAGAACTCATTCCCTATTGCGTTACCCACTCTGCACACCTACCTGCTTCTCCACCCATCTCCTCTTCCCTCCTTTCTCCCCACAAGGGGAACCTGCCCCTTTCCCCTGGCAAAGGCCCCTCTTTCTACCTGTGTTCAGAGCCCCATCTCTTCTAGCCCTGTCAAGAGCTTCATTCTCTTTTTTCTCTTCCACACTTTTTCCTGGATAAATTAATCCTATTGCTGTTAATGTGCTTCAGAATCTTTTTTCTATATTAAAAAAAAAAAAAAAAAAAGCAATGAAAGGAAACCTCCCTTGAGCCCAGCTCCACCCCCACAGCTACTGGACCATCTGCTTCCTTTCATGATCAAACTTTGCAAAGATTCATGAGATGTCGACTCTCCCACTTTCCAGTTTCCTTGCTGACTTGTTCTTCTCTAGCTTCTCCCTCCAGCATCCCAGGAGGCCACCTGTGAGCTCTCCAGACCTTGATCCAGAAGATTCTTTACTATTCTTGTCTTCCTTGACCTCTCAGCGATTTTCTGCACCGAGGAACATTCCCTCCTTTCTGAAAGAGCTTTTCCTGAGCTTCTGAGGCCCCACAGTCTCGGTTTTATTTTATTTTATTTCCCAACCTCTTTGGCTGCTTCCTTTTATCATACTTTTAAATGTAGACATTTCTTAGATCTCCAGCTTAGAACTCATTTTCTACTTTCTGTGCCAGTTTTGGCCAGCTGAATTTTCTTTGAAAAAAAGAAGAAAAAGTCTTTAAATGCTGCCTAGATGCTGACCCCTGGCGAATTTACATCTCCAACCCAGACCCTATCTCTGAGACAGCCACAGAAGTTCAAAATTTAATATTTCTAGAAATGAAATTCTGTTTTCCCCATGCTGTCTAGTATTTCCCCTCCTCTGTGTTCTCCATTCCACAGCCCCCCCCAAACCCTGTTCTGAACAAACTGGGAATCATTGGCTCATCCCTCTGACTGGCCATCCACAGCCTATCCATCTCCCCATGTTGACATTTCTCCCTCCACTGTCCGCACAAATCCATCTTCATTGTCTCCTCTTGACAACATTTCCCTAATCAATCCAAGCTATCAGCATCTCTTCACTGGCCCCTACAGTAATCTCCTAATGTATTTCCTTGTTTCCACAGTTTTCTTGTTCTACTCTGTTTAACACGAGGCATGCAGAATGATCTTGAAAAAAAACAAATTGGATCATGTCACTCTTCTGCTTAAAACCCTTCCATGTTACCCCATATGGTTGGAACTAAATTGACCTGCAACCAGTTTATGCCTTCTGTTACCATCACCTGGGCTCTCACCTTGCTGTATCCACGCTGGCCTTCTTTCACTTCTTCAAGCCTAGAACAATCTCGCTGTGTCTGGAACACTCCACCCCCACAGCCTGTCTCAAAGACATTGCCATTTTTCTTAATCAAATCATGTATTTTATTTGTTTGCTGCTTGTTTCTTTTTCCCTCAACCTCATTCCCATATAGAATGTCCATGAATGCAAGAAGAATGTCTCTGATCCACAAATACAGAAGCAACTGGTATCTACCACAGTGTCCAGCGTGCGACGTGTTTGAGAAGAATTTCTTCAGTTTCTGACTCCATATGGACTCTGTTGCTTCTTGGCCTCCTGTTTTAGACTCTGAAGTTCAGAAGTGTGATTCTGTAGATTGAGTCAGATCTCCATGTTAATTATGTCTTGCTGTTTTATATATATATATAATTATACATATATATATTTAATTATACATATATATTTAATTATACATATATATTTAATTTTATTTAAATAAATATATATATATATTTAACCATACCATTGACCAAGTTATTTAAAAAAATCCCTACATCTTGACCCTCAAAGAACTTTACTAAAATAATGTCCTTCTGCCACATCTCCCTGTCCCACCATCTTTTGGAATTCTCATCATATATGCCAAACCATATCTTTTCTTTAAAAAATCTATTTTATAGCTTATTTTCCCAGATAAAAATAGAATGAGAAGAAGAAAGAAAATCTTACCATGGTGCATAATTTGATTAACACTGAGTAAAAATTCAGAAATTAGCTACCTGATTTAGGCTACTTGTTTGGAAATTTTAAGAAAAGTATGATATGAAATGAAATATAGTTTGTAATAACCATATGGCAGAGCTCATAGATCCCTGTATCTTTATAGAAATTGCAAGATTTTAATCTGAAATATATAAGAATATATTGTATCTTTACAACTTTCATAGATATGTTTCTTTTTTACTAAAATGGTAATTATTTTTATATTTATTGTCATATCAATTGCTTAGCAGGTAGAAATAAAACATGAACTGTAGTTACAATTGCCAATGATTTCCCTTTTCTCATGGTCTCAAAAAAAGCATATTTGGAGCTGAAAGTTTATTTGTCATACATCTCCAGTGTCGTGACAAGAATTCAATGTATTTAATAAGTAGTTAGAGAGCAGACATTTCTCTTAGGATTATAGCAACCTGTGACTAGGATTATTCAGGTACAATACTATGAGAGTTGAAAGAAAAGTCAGTATAACACTTAAAATTCATTTAAAGATTCCATTTTAATAGAGAAAAGAACTATATAAAGCAAGGTAGAACTATATTAAGAATAGAGTCCTCACTTTATTAAGTGTTAGGGAGAATGTGTGAATTTCTTCTACAGGTTTTTGCTGTTTTCCTGTGGGTAGTCTGAATTAACTTGAAAATTCAGATAAGGTTTTTTTTTATTAGAAAAAAAAATAAAATTGAGTAAAATGAGATATTAAAGAGAAGAATAAGTACTGGAAATAAACATTGGAGCTGAAACTAAAGTAACTGAAGTGAAAATGTTTTCATAATGAACTTTTATGTTTAACAAGCCCAGACACTTGGAACAGTGTAAGCTATATTAAAGCCTTTTATGAAAGGATTATGTTTTGTATGATGAGTGTTTTAATATAAGTATGGTACACCACGTAAAATATAACTACATTTAACTCAAAGTAATTATGAGAATTCAGGCAAAATTATTTTTCTCCTGTACTATCACATTGATTCAGGAATTTTTTTTTTTCCTTCTGGAACCTTTCACCAACGTGTCTCTGTTTCAATTATTTTTGGCAGTATATATTGCGTCTCTCTGCCTCAGCTACCTTTTATATCGACAGTTGGTAGCACAAGCCTTTTAACGCACAAAGGGTAGCAGCACTTCAGCCAATCTGTGATAAAAGGGAAAAAATGAAATCACTATGGAAACTGCAGGAAGGATCTAAAAGCTCTCTTTATAAAGTAAACGTCTGATGTTTGTGACTACAGGGGTAAAAAATTCATAAATCTCTGTGATGCTATCATTTCTGATTTGTTATCACTGCAAATGCCAACTCGATGCAGCCTGACCTCAGCTTCATTAAGTGCTGTGTGCTCAGCAGCGGTTTACTATTCAACAGGAGGAAGACCCACCCTGGTCTGCAGGGAGGTCTGGGAGTTTAGGTGATGCTGTGGGACTGAGAGAAGAAACTAACTTGCTCAGAATGTTTTCTTTCTTTTCTCATTTGCTTGTCTTTCTCTTTTGATTCACAGTGACTTGATGGAGTCAAGCACACAGTTAGTTGTTCTGCTCTGTGTTTTCTTTTGGTTTGTTCTTCATTGAAAAATACAGCAAGTCTCAGATCCAAATTCAACATAGAAACTGCAGTTCGTCCCATGACATGTCTATCTTTGATCTTGCATTGAAAAAAAAAAAAACACTCTCTCTCTTTTCAATCATAAAGCAAGTCATTACCCAGGAGAACCTGTTCCCACTTTACCACCTTGGATCCTGGGAAGGAAAATAACAAAGGAGATTGTGACTGCTCAGCTCTGGAGAATCTCATCTGACACCAGACAGCAACAGGCACCTGTGTGAAGAAGGCGTTTCAGAATGTCAGTTCTCAGAAGTTAAGTGACTTTTATAATACTGTTATTTAAATAGGACTCTTTTTATTTAATAACAGTTCACCAAGGAAAGGGAGACTAGGGGATAAAGAGGACCCTGAAAAGTTCTCAAATGTGAAATGCTTCAACTTCAAGAATCGATTCTAGAGAAAGATGAATAATTAAGTAAGTAGACCCATTTCAACATAGCATGTGCTACTCTGCTGCTTTCTCTAATGTTTACAATCAAATATTATTTCATTAGTTAGTTTTTAAGGAAATAGAAACTGGCTTCTTTTTTTAAGAAAGAAAGTTGGTGGCAACTTTACTATTGTTGTAATGCATTGAAATGTCAAAAACTGATGTGCATGGTAATTGATTTCATATTGTCATGCTGAATTCGGACAATTATAAACATTGCAAATCTAATGTTTCAAGGTACTTATGAACAATTAGCAGTTCTGTACTGGCATCTCAATCATATCACTGATGACAATAATGTATTAAGTTCTAAATCCTAAAAGGGATATTGTGTAAATGATACTTAAGAAAAAAATCAGAAAATGAAACCAAAGTAATAAAAACACAAGAACTGAGCATGAGTTGTCAAGGGGCACTTGCTGTTGTGCAAGGAACTTGCTTGAAAGAGAAGAATATAACATCTGCAGTACTGGGTTTATTGAACCTCTACTACTAATGATGAACTCAGCTGCTTGCATAAGCTTTACAGTTTCCACAGTGCTTTCTCTTACATTAAAGAACGTTAATGATCAGTTCCATGGAATCAAATGCAAGTGTGTGTTTGGGCACCCAAACATAAATACAGGCATACTTTTATTTGAAAATATTTAAATGCCTCATACATACTGACTTCACTGATGCTTCTTGTGCATATAATGAAAGCCAATTATCTGTGGAGAAAACTTGACTGGGTGGAAGAAAATTAAATTGGTTTTTAAAGAGTTCCTTAAACAGCAGTAGCTAGGGAAAGGGCCAATAGCAATTTAGTGCAAGATTGTAATGGCTTTGCCAAATTAATAAATCATGCTTTATCCTGACTTTTACCAAAACTTTTGGGTGGGGAAGACCTCACATGACCAATAGATGGGAGAGGAGCACTTTCCCTGCAGCTTTGCAGGTAGCAGAACATTCTGCCAATCGCTGCAAAGCTCTGGGAACAACTGGTGGAGAAACCAGGTAGGTCCTGTTTCACTCAAAGAATAGGATGCAGAATAATACATGTCAATGCAGAAAACATTTTAGAATTGCAGCTCTTGGAGGAAATATTAATGTTCTAGAATATTCCATGATTTATTTGTAAAAAGGCTGTACAAGGTAAACGTAGTAAAATCTTTACCAATGTTTTCTGCCTAATCCCCTTCTGGGAGTTTCCTCACTTCTTTGAAATGCCTTTGTGTGGAATATCAACTCTCATCAATCAGCTACATGTTTCTTTTTTTTTTTTTTTTTTTC
>NW_025999853.1:13565061-13568708 GCF_001458135.2 Marmota marmota marmota | reverse complement strand
ATTTTTTTTTTTTTTTTTTTTTTTCATTGTGCCTTAAGTCTGAGACTATTTATGAGAGCATTTATAGAAACTTGGGAAAAACATGTTGTTTCATTTACACATACAACAATGCAAATACTTTCTCTTTGTTACCTTCAAATATTAACTTTCTGTTCTCTGTATATTCTCAGAGTTGACTTCCAGCAGCTATTGTAGAATAAAGAAGGTAAACGGCTCCACCATTACTTCAAAATATCTTATTGCTTACTAATTGATGAGTAAAATATTTCATTGAGCTTTTCTAAAACCGAATTGTTATCTAATTTAAACTAAATGTCAGGAATTTGAACTTGATAGACTATAAAATATATATGATTATGTTGTAGAGAGGATTATTAGGGAAAATGTGTGCTTTTCCTCTATTAGAAATACTGCAGGAGTTGGATGGTGTGAAGTACCTCCTAATACTTCCCATTAAATTATCCATGACTTTTCAAAACAGCACTGTCAGAAATCATACTTTCACTTAGTTATGAATTAAATGGAAAACTAACTAATATTTACTGTTCTCTGAACTTTAACTATTGGAAAGCCTTAGTTTATATTTCATAATGTGTTTTCTAATCAGCCGAATTGTATGATCAGATTTGTTTAAGATTTTAATTTTGAATGTTATCAAATACTGTCCTCTGGCACCCTGCAGAAGTTTTAGCTTTTCCGTCTCTCTCTCAAGAAGGTGAGGTTCTGTGGAGCAGAAGTCACCAGGAAATATCTTTATGGTATTTAATACTCACATGGACTAAAGAGGGTCTCAGAAGTTGTTCATAGTTTTGCATTCTTTTCTGTTAGAAATATTTTGTAATTTTGCCATGAATTTCCAACTTGCCACCATCAAAAATCTTGTTTCCTCACGAACTTTCACTCCAAACCAGAATATACTCTCTAATCTCAAATCGGTTAATGGAGAAAAGATGAAGATTTTAATTATAATTTTAATATGTAATTGAAGCCATTTGTAGATTATGCACAGAGGTGATCTTCTATATATTTAATAACTGTGTCAAGAACTTAGATAATGTTTAATTTGGTGGAGAAACTATTTTTAACTTTGCTGAAGTTGGGTTACTTTCAATATTCCCAGAGCGTCTTTTAGAAGTTATACCAGTGTGAGGTTCCTTGTGTGAATGAATAACTAAGTGTGTCTCCAGCATGTCCTGGGGGCAAATCAAAAGAACTGGAATATTCTGTAAGATAAAGAAGGGATTCTGGTTTCATTTCACACCTCTTCTGGGAAACCTAACTTGAGGTTTCTCAGATCAAGCTATGTGGCCAAAAAGAGATTAAGACCCTTAGAGCAACGAGTCTGCCCCTTGCTACTATGAATGAGTGGTACCCCTAACTCTCCTCTATATAGGTCTTAGAGACCCAGCACATGGGACAGGATATTTACTTTTTTCTTTAAAGAAATGGTGGACACTTCATGTTGGAGTTTTGCTTGACATGAATCATGGCAAATTGGG
The DNA here is from genome assembly GCF_001458135.2 of Marmota marmota marmota. Lineage (NCBI taxonomy): Eukaryota > Metazoa > Chordata > Mammalia > Rodentia > Sciuridae > Marmota > Marmota marmota. The sequence continues at coordinate 13,567,209 of NW_025999853.1, read as the reverse complement.
GACTGACGTATGAATTTTGAACTTAGAGCTATGTGGTATATACCTCAGGGGTGTTCTAGGGACAGAGACAGAGACTTCATGAAGGTCCCTATTATGGAAAAAAAAAAAAGATCTTTTTTCCTACTCCTGAAGCATACAAAAGTGTGTGCATTGCACAATACAGCTATCCATTTATACACAGAGAGACACACACGTCCACATTCTCCATGGCGTATCTGTTTTGATTTGCATGTGCACATGACTCTCATTAACGCTGATAACCCTCTGCAAATGCCTCCAGAAAATAATGGCCCCCTACTGTGAGATCTGTCTGCATTCAAACATGCTAAGAGCCGAATATTTAAAATCTGTTTGGCACACCAAACTTGGTTTTCTGAAGACAACAGAAGTGGAAAAGAAAGATCAAAAGAAAAAGAAAAAAAAAAAGCCACAAAAGATAACAATATCTGGATGGGGCCTGGGTAATGCTCTAATTAAATGTACTTACACCTAAGTCTTATCACATGCTCAGGAGTGAGAGTTTACAAGCCCCCTTTAAACTGCAGCCTTAAAGGCAGTCACGGGAACTATGCACGGAAGCTGGGAAGCTGTCACTTCTCCTGTGATCTGGCTCTGTTCAATGTGTGTTCCTATAATTTATCCTCCTTTCTTTCATTGCATGGGCCTCTGCTGTTTTGCTGTTAAGATGGTCATAATAAATGAAGTTGTCCCTTGAACTTCACAAAAATATGCATGTTCTTTAAAATGGGTGGCCTTTGCAGGGGAAAAAACAGTTTATGCACATAAAAGAAACAGACTGCAAGATTCTCTTGTTCCTGACTTATAGATTAAGATGAATTTAGTAAAAATCCATCCATACTTTTTTCCTTGTTCAGGTAAAGTCATTTGACATTTTGAACATAATAACAACTCTCCCGGACTACAAACCACAAGGCAACCGTTTCAGATGTCACCAAGTCAAGCAATTTTAACTTCTGAAAGAGTTTCTAAAGCCTATATTAATTGCTTAGTGTCCTAGTTAAATTAGCACGACTTGAAATGGTTTCGAAATGCTGGGATTTAGGACAACAGACAGTATGAAAGGAAGTTCCTGTATTTTCTCGGTTTTTTGTTTTTTCTTAAATGGAGTTTTGAAGCACCACAATGCGATCTCTTATTAGTTTGCTTTTAAAAATAAATAAAGCAAAACCTAGATACTTGAGGAAAGCTGTTCGGCAGTGCACAGATATGTTCTACATGTCTCATTAGCATTAACAGCCATGCATGGCTAAGCCTCCCCCATTGCATGGAATATTTACCCTCTGGCTTTGTAAAGTGATGCCTGACTGTGGATCTTACGAAGGAATTTCATAACCATTTTCTACACCATACAGCACACCTACTATATTTGATTATACACAATGTGTCTTGAGTGATGGTAAAAATTAATGAGGATGGGAGTTCATTCCAGGAAAAAAAAAAAAAAAAACCAAAGTGCTCATATATTAAGTGTCTGGGGGTGAGGACAGGTCCACTTCTTGTCTTAACCCAATGACAAGCCACTTTTCTTTTTGTTATGTTATTGTTAAGTACTCAAATGCAAGGCACTTTGTCTCCTTCCACTCCTTAAAATAAAATTATTCAATTAATACACAAAAATGAAAGTTAGAAACCCACCGTCATTTATGAAGGTCTAGGAATTGAAAGAATGAGATGTATTCCTGGATCTCGGGATCCAACAGGGAGAAGATAGAATAAGTTATTTTTCTCTGAGCTTCCTTTATTTTGCATGATTTAAAATTGATGTAGCATTGGAGATGGGAGTTGTTTTGGGGGTGTTTGAGAAAACAGTGAAGTCTAGAAAAAAAGTGGACCAAAAGGACTTCAGACCTAGGGGACACAGGTCCGCTGGGGTGGCTTTTTATGCAGAATGTTTTCAATGTGCCACACCCCTATGCGAAAGGCTGGAACCTCTTTGGCTTAAGTATCCCCCTATCTGTTTTACAATATATGTATTTACACTCAGGGTGTTTTAAATAACCCCGATTACTCTCTTCCTTTTTAAATTGGCTGTACTGTTCATCTTGGATGTCAAAGCTTTCTTTTACTTGCTAAGTCTTGCCTGTGCAATCTAATGCTTCATTTCTCCACCCCCCCCCCAAAAAAAAA
>NW_025999853.1:13536438-13565036 GCF_001458135.2 Marmota marmota marmota | reverse complement strand
AAAAAAAAAAATAAGACACTTGCATCAAATTCAACATTTCAGTAGTAGTGGCAAAAATAGCCCCCCCCCCCCTTTGAAAAGATAAAGGATTAGTTTCTGCAGTGAGTTCATCTGTATCATCCCCATTTATCTCTCATGGGTGATGAGAAGACCTTCGCATCTCACCAAAAAGCACTAGTAAAGAAGGAGTTAAAATGAAGGCAGGCTCACTGGCTTGCTGAGATCTGTCAGAGTCTGACTGGCTGGCTACATATCTGTCTCTGGAACAATAGGTACCTGTATTCTGCACGGACTGCTGGGCAGCACTGGCACTCTGGAGAAGGTCTGCCTCTGTCTGCGCTTTCCTGGTGAGAATCCCCAATGACAGTCCCACTTTTCAGTGGACGAGAAAATATATATATATATATATATATCTGTCTACTCTCTTGATGAAGGACAGAGCTTGATCATTTTGTTCAGGCTTGACTTGGCCGGAGGTTTTAGCTTCTTAGTCTCAAGTCAGCAGTCTCTCTGGCTCTCTTAGTCTCTTTCTCTTTCTCTCTTTCACACACACACACACACACACACACACACTTCCTCCCTCTGTCTTATTCTCTTTCTCTCTCCCTCCCTCTCTCATTTCCCCCTCATAGGTTCTATGCAGGCAGATGAGTGTCACCGCTGTCACTGAGGCACAGAGCTATAAACATAGTGGAGCCAATTTCCACGATGGTGAGAGAGGGGGCACTGGAGGTGACAACAATGACAAGATCGTCCTTCTGACAAGTTTTAGGTAAGAAAATATTTATGCTTGATTCTAGCGTTTCTGCATCCCTGTGGCTGAGACATTGTGATAGAAAGCGAGTCTCCTAGGGAAATATTTTCGAGAGGGCATCATCGGGGCTGTCACTTGCCTTCAAACCTGTGTTCTCCGGCTTTGTGTTACTAGAATCATCGGAGGTGAGGTGTGAGCGGGCTGGTGGAAGGAAGGGTGAGCTGCTTTTAACGTCTGTGTGGTGACATTCATCATGCTGTTTAAATTTGTATCTGGAAAAAATTCTGTTTGGTGATAGTTAGCAATGTTTTGTGCAATGTGGAACATATGGCTGGGCAGAAATTAAGTGATGCTCTTTCATTCTTAATTTGTAATTATTTTTACACTCAACCATACTGAGGTCAGTGAGTTTTAAAAATTAATGAGATTCCCCATGGAGTTCAAATAGTAATATCTACGTGAGCTGCCAGAAAAAGATACGATTGTGCTGGTGTGTATTTTTGCCATAGATTTAGCTGTCTTATTTTGAACACACTCCATTTGAAATCTATGAAATGTACAATAGTTTATGAGACTTGCTGTGATTTGGGAGATTGCTGCTTAATTATTATTTAATAGCCAGGAGACATTGAGTGAAGATTAAAGTGTTAAGGATGGACACTGGGTGTGGAGGTATTACTAAAACTTCGTAGACATTGTTATAACAATAGAGAATACCTGGTACTTTCGAGGAAATGACATACAATGAATGAGCTGCACGCTCCAAAAAAATCTGCAAATGTGTTTTCATTTTAAAGTAATATATAAAAACTCAGCAGATATTTAGGGTGAAAAATTGTTGGTGTGAACAAAGGAGCAAGTGTACACAGAGATGAGAATTCTTTGTCACAAAAATGAGTCCAGGGCATGGATTTAGGAGGTCAAATGATTTTTATGTTCTCTGTGCTCCACAAAGAGAGTGTATTGGGATGAGTTCCAGGCATTTAAAATGTACTGAAAACTTTCAATTCCCACAATTTAAAGGCATTGTTTATGTTCCTGATACCACACATTGTTCAAATGAGAGGAATGGGGGAAAGCAGTGTGAATATACAGTAATCGGGGCTAAAGATGTTTTTTATCCCTGTTCCCCCATTTACAAGACCCATTCGGGGCTTCCTGTGATATATTGTTATGTAAATACTGTGCAGCCAGGGAAAGCAGCACTATGGAGATTCAATTTACTTTGAAAGTTGTTCATTATAGCAGGGATGAATGTTATTTATTTGATGTGATTCAAAGGCTGGAAATGACTTTTTCATTGTGGCACCTTTTGTAATGGGTGCAGGGTGATCTAATCTTTTTAATTTTGGCTTTCACACCAGTGGAGATGAAAAGAGATCTGAACTCATTTATCGGTTGCTAGGTCCTCCTGGAGGCCTAAGTTCTGTTGGTGGTTGCTATGGCCAGTCTGACCTCAATCTCTGTGGTTTTGGGGACTTAAGCAGTCTCTTTTTTTTTTTAATTGAGGAGCATGTACCTTGATTTATGTCCAAAATTGTGGCTGAATGTCTTTGTCTGGGAGTAATAAATGGTGCTCAGCAATTCATCAGTTCTTACAAGTAAACATGACTGTCGGACTAAAAATATGTTTTGTTCTGAGTTAATGGTATGGAACAAGGCATTCTCCACAAACAGCTGTCTTTTATTGCGGAGGGGCCACTGAAACTTGGAGCAAAGTGGAGGAAATTGGCATTCATTTAGTTGGCCATTAGCATTTCATTTGTGATTCCGATGATGTGGCTTAGGTGGATAGAAGACGGAGGGTGAGCCTTCCATTTCCTCACCTTCTCCCTAGCAGGGGCTGCCTCAATGCCTGGATTTGGCTGGAGCAAGAAGTCAGGAGGAGTTTTTCTGCCAGTGTTGGCCTCTGTCTGCTTCGCCAAGTGCTGAGGCACAGACAGGCAGATGTGCTGTGTGTGGCTCAGCCACGGGCGGCTCTGTCGCTCTCAGCCGCGGGGCTGGCTCTCTGAGGGAAAGTTGAGTCCCGGGTTGGTGACTCCCAGGAATGCTCTGTATGTGTGCCACTTAATGGTCCCCGGACTTCCTTGCATTCTAGACCCTCCTTAGAAAGGAGATGCAGTGATTAAGAGGCAATGGAGTCCACAGCCGCATTCAGCAGATGAGCCCTAATACATTTCCCGTCCCCTTAAATCTACTAATTGATGGGAGCTGCAGGGAACATACACTCTGCTAATAAGATGAAGATGACAGAATAGGTATCAGGGAGGCCATTTATTGCTTATAAGCACTATCAGCTTTCTTCTGAGAGAGATTGCGGCTTTGTAAGGCAGGTTTTTTTTTAAGTATTATGCTAATGGTTTTTTATTCCAAGTCGGCCAGCACTGAGTATCTTCAAGAAAATGGGATCCATAAGAAGTGACACCCTCCTCCAACAGAAAGGTAAAAAAATCAGCATATTTTTAAGGTGCCATTTTTAAACCATTTCATGTCCTTCTTGCCAGTTCTATTAGGAAACAGCTTTCTAAATATGACTATTTTACATTATTTTTAATATATAAGACTCAAAGAGAATAACTTCGAGAATTTTATTGTTAGACACTGTGCTACAGATTGGCTAGCTTTTGTTAACAAAATACAATCAGGTGCTTCGTCTGTTGCTTTTCAGCTTTGGAAATAAGTGGCTTTTTATTTCTTTAGAGAAAATGATCCTTTGGGGATTGATAGAAATGGTCTTTATTTTATGTAGATTTTATTCCTAGAACCAGTAAATTACAATCTAGGATTAGGTGATGTCAAAGGTCTCTTCCGGCTTGAAAATTCTTCAGAGTACTGGTTTTCTGAAAGAACGCATAAGGTTGCCTTTATTTATTGTAATTGCACCTGTACAATGTGTGTTTAGCTCTTCAGTACAACAGCAGTCAAAACTAATAAGCTCTCTGGCATAAGAAATAATTGTGGCTAAAATTAATTTCCAAATAATTGATATTTTAAAGATTTTCTTTTAAACTGACACCTCAATGCTTTGTTAACTCAGTTTTTGCAGAGCTCAACTTGTGATTCCTTTACTAGGGTTTCTGACTATAGGTCTTTGGGAAGGTAATATTTTCAACGAGTGATTAATTTCCCAAGAAATATTTAATTCTAGGTATCTGAAGACAAATACTTCCTGGTATGTATCTGAATGTATGTGGACCTATTTGAATATAAAATGTCTTATAAATCTTGAATCTTGTTTTACTTTGCTGTTAATTCAAGGATTTAAGTGAATGTTGGATAGCGCTCAATTTCCTGAAATGATTAAATTCACTCTCTGAAGAATCTGGGGAAAAGGCCTGTAATGACATTTTGATGACTTTCATTTTAAGGTGTAATAGAAATTGAGTAAAATGTTTTAATAGCTATCCTTTAATATCTCATTCCAAATACAATGTTTTTATTGCTCATTCTAGCTTGCTAATAATGGTGGCTGGTAATTGTTTCTTATATAGAAATCATTTTATCCTTATGTAAAAGTTATTTCAGAAAAGTCTTCATGCATTTATTTCAGCCTTCACAAAATTGCAGTTAGCTCTAGAGATAACAGTATTTCCAGATTACTTTTGTTTTAATTTGGCATTTCCTAAGGATAATTAGTTGTTTCTTAAAGAAAGGAATATTTGATACAATAGCCTGTGGTTTAAAGAGGAAAGACAAAATAGTATTTGTGTCCGAGAAAGCTGAGAAAAGAGAAAGAAAAAATACTAAGCACTATCACAAAATGAATTTTACTTTGCTATCAGATGTCATGTGTTCTGTAAAATTTAAAACTGGACTAAGAAATAAAAATACATATGCAAATATGTAGCTGTTAAATCTATTTTATTGAATAGTTAAGTGCCGATATATAAACTTAGGAAGATTACAGCTAATATTACCAGGAATATCTTGGCATCTCAATTCTTTCGGGAGATGTACACACGAGTAAAGTTAATCACATAGCTTTTAAAGAATAAAATCCTCTGGGAACTGGAGTTGTGACATATTAGGTCAATTTTCATGTAAGTCAAAATGAAATCCTTACATCAATTTTTCTGTGCAAGTTGCACAAAGCCGATAGCTTCCAAACTGCGTTGTTCAAAATGCTAATTAGAACACTTTTTTATACATTTTTATTTGATTAGAGTGAATATTTAAAGTCAGGCTATAATATTGCTGAATTAACAAGCCAATTATTTTGTAAAATGTAAAATTAAGCTCTCGTATCTAATGATTCTCTTCTGATACACTTGAAAATATCCCCAAGTTTGCTTTATTTTTGAAATTAGTATTTCTTTCCCAGTGCCATTGTTTCAGAGCAACTGGTTACTCTTAGTTTCTTTCTGCCTCCTATAATTTTGGGTTTGGTCTTTTAGGTGTGCCATTTGTCTTTCGGGTCACCTAGAAAGTTGTATTGACTTTGAAGCTATTTATCTGGCCTATTTGTCTGAGTTTGAGAGAAAAAATAGCCCCAAACTTGCTTCATTAAAAATTGTATATGAAGTGCTGAAAGATTTGAGCTGGCCTTGGGATGCTGTTCAAGGTGTTATTAGAATGTAGATTTTCCCAGTAGTAGCAAGTTCCTTATGTAATTCAGTAAAAACTTTCCTTTGGGTATCTTGGTTTATTTCCCCTAAAACAACATCATCTAGGAAATTAATTGTTGATAGTTAACTAGCAGAGGAAGGGCCTTAGTAGCTAGTGAAGATATCACCCCAAGTAACTATTGTAGCTTGTTGGCAAAGATACGTAATAAAGTTTTATCTACAGGTTTTGTATTAATCATCTTTGTGATACAACAGCAGATTTTAATTTTCACTGCCATTGGTTGAGTAGATTTTGTTTAAATGACAGATGGTTTAAGAAAATTATGTTTACTTGATAGTATTTATCATCTCTTTTTTAAGAGATGACCTTTATACACTTGTAATGACCTTGATTCCTTTGAGAGTTGCTAGACTTTACGATTTTATATTATCATATAGTGGACAGAATCTTTTTGCATCCTTAATAATATCTCTAAGCTCTATGATTATGTTCTAATGTTTCTTGACATTATTTAGCCACAGTGTACTTATTCTGTATAAATCCTCAAATTTCCTGTATTTTTCTGACAATTGAGTCCACAGTTCAAATGCAAATACTGAAATATACCTCTAGGACAGGAATTTCCTTAGGGTCAGGTAAGTTCGTACACAGTGGTCAGGAACATGTGGTGTGTAGTTAATTATTACAGTCTTAAGGGTTTTAACATAGTGTACTGCAGACATTTTTTAAACTATTAAATTTCAAGAAAGAATTAGAAGAATTCAATCTGCTATAAATTTGAAACATGGAAATCAAATATGTTATTTAAAAATATCTTTTCCTATGTGGATTTAGAAGTTGTTCATTCATTCAAAAAAACTTTTATTCAGTGCCTACCACATGAATGACAGTAATCTTGTAGCTCTTTAATTAATAGTCACCATTAATTCATTATTAAATATTATTTGCCTGATTTTGCATATTATAGGAATCTCACTAATTGTACATCAGCTAATCATATCACTATCCATATCAATTTGAAACTTGCACTTCTCTTGTTTATTCTTTTAATGGCTTAAATATATGTGTGTATGTATATATAATATTATATTATATTCTATAGCAATTTAGACAACATTGTAGCTAAAACAGTGAGAATGTGCTTTAAGAACTGCTCTTTCTCATATGCATTTAAACATGTCTAGAAGCACCCTGCTCCTTCCGCTGTTCAGGTCCACTACGCAGCAGACGCTAAATAGGTTTTATTATTTCTACACTTCCTTCTAGTGCTTCTTGAACTACTTTAAGGATTTTTAATTATTTATAGCTAATACTTATATGTCAGACAATGTACTGAACCCTTTACCTTTATTTTCTAATTTAATCTTCCGTGCCACCTCATGGGATAGGTAGCATCCCTGTTTGTTGATGAGGAAACTGAGCCTTTAGAAGTTAAATAACTTCCTCAAGGTCACAAAGCTTGTAAGCAGCTGTGGTGACTTAAAACCTAGGTCCTTCAGGTACTTTGAATTTTTCTAGTCATTCAACAAACATGATTGATCTTATTATATAATGTCCTAGGCTTGCTCAAGATGCTCAAAATACAGTGATGAATGTAACAGACTTTAAAGCCCATGGACTTTATTGCCCAAGTCTCTTGACCTTAGAACAAAAATGCTTAACAACTCCCTTGGTGCTCCTATTATTTCCCTCTGCATCTAGGGATTCCCCATCCCCAGAGCTAATAGGACACTATTATAAAATGTCAAAACTCTTTAGCTTTCTTACTATATGGCTTCAGTCATTCTTTCCAACTGCATCATTTCCTATTTCCAACTTGGAATTCTACCCTGGTAGACTGATCTTGCTGCCCCAAGAACTTTGTCCTGTATTTTCTCTGATTATTCCTGAAACAATTTCATCACTGCTTTCTCAAAGCCATCTATCCCCTAGTGGTTTGGGTCAAAGTTCATGATGACTCTCAGGAAGCCTGTCTTAAAAATGAAATCCTCAGATTCTTTCATCTGCATCAATCATTTGACCTGTGACCTTTGCAACAACTAAGGTGATTTGAGGCTAGATGACACTTGGCACATTTCTTGTGTCTGTATCTGCAGATGTGCCCAACTGACAGATTGGCAAAGAGTTTCAGGAAACAACAGTGAAATAAGCATAGAAAGTAAAAAGGATAGAACTGGAAGGATTGGGAATAATGGCCCAACTGCTGGCCTAGCAAAGTGCCTGGCCGAGGGCGTGCAGTGGACACACTTTTGAAGCTGAGAAGTGGGGAGGAGGGGAAGAGGGGAAAGAAGGAAGGAGAGATTGACAGCTGGAGGAAAGCTAGCAGGGAAAGAGAAAATCTCTACCTCAAGGCCTCCCGAAATCTTTATATATATTAGGATTAGAGATCTTATTAAGGAATGTGTAAATATAGACAATAGTCTTTACTTTCAAATATGTTTTGGCTTCTTTTGGGAATAAGCTGTCACTTTATCAACATTCATGCATTTGAGACGGAATAAACTTTAGGTGTTTCTAAAAAAATAAGTTGTGTTATGTTTGATTTGTTTTCCATCACTCAGGCGCACAATGCTGCTGATGCTAAGTTGGTTTCACCGTTTCACTTTGTTTGATGATTTCTCTATTCTCTGGGACATATGTCAGTATCATCAAAGTTGCTGGCCACTTTTTCTCCCCCAAAAGGAGACATCTCCTTATCTACTATAAAGTTTTATTTGTTAATACTTCATATTGGATTTTTTTATCTTAAAAAAAAAAGCCAAATTCAACCTTCAAATACCTGCAATTCTCTATTAACAAGCAGCTCTCAAGGTTAATTTTATGATTTTGTTCAATTCGGAAAGTTTAGCCTTCAAATCTCAAGACACACACACACACACACACACACACACATATGTACATATATACTTTTTAATTGGCTCTCAAACCAAGTCATCAAGGTAAAGATTTTACTTCGCATGGAAATTCAGATGGATATTTTTTAAAGCAACTGCGACATCTGACTCCTGCTGTGTAACGGTTTTACTGTCTGTAAGAGTCAGGATCGTATAAACAGAAATATATATAGGAACTTACTTCCAGGAGCCTTTACTTTTACTTAATATACATGTAGTGTGTACTAATTTTTCTGGGCAAAGCAAGTTGGAGAACCTGTTTCCTAAACCAGAGAATGTAACAGGTTGTAAGTACTCTGTAACTTCCTTACAGGGGAGCCGTCTGCTGAGCTTCCCCATTCTTCGGGAATTCCTACTCACTGGTTAAGAAAAGTGAGGATAAATTTCAGCTATCTTCCTTTTAAGAAACTAGGACTATTTCTACAGTTGGTATTGTAATAGCAGCAGCTGAACAGTCCACAAGAGCTCCCCAAATGAGCTGAGCTCCAAATGATTGTCACATGCTGTGTTGATGTCGATAAAATGCAGAGGATGAGTTTGAGTCCCCTTTGACCCCAGCTTTCTATGGTCCTTTCATTTTGACACTAATTTCAGGCATGAACCTTGGCACTTAGCTACAGTGTGTAATTGTTGGGATCCCTCTGCCACCTGGGTGCACAATCGAGAGAAGCAAATGGAGAACAATATTTAGCCCCTGTGATTTGCCATAAGAACACACCACATGCAGTTGGAAAGGGAAATATTTAATCAGCCAGTTTTCTCCATGCAGCCCCAGTCAGTTAAGTTGGTTGAAGATTTTTTTCCCTCTGAATTAACTGGTTGTTTTCTCTTTCTAAAGATAGATCCTCTGGCTCCCTCTTGAATTCATATTATACAAATTTGGAAACATTGCATACTAATTTGAATGTACATACAGATGGAAGATACTGTTAAACATGTTAATTTAGTAAGTCATTGTGGTCAGAAGATCAAAATTGAAAAAAAATTCCCCAGTTCTCTGCTTGCTTGGTTGGCTCTGGACTTAGTATGTAAAATGTTGTAAGTGACGCACGAATAATACCATTCCATTTTTAGGTGTGTTGTATGATGATGCTGTTGATCTTTAAAAGAAATTCCATTTGGTGACATTTATGAAAATAGTTTCATGTTAGCAGCTTTTAATTTTAATTAAAAAAATATTGAGAATGGTATAACTTTCAAGTTTCAGGGACACCACCTAGAAGATATACACTTATATAATGGAAACATGAGACAGACGGACTTTCATCAGATGTTGTGCTTAATTCAGTCCAGGGAGGTAGTTTCCCAAGTAGCAAATGTATGGATTAGAGTTATCTGTATAAATAGGCATATCATCTTAAAGACTGAATTTTTTTTTTTTTTTTGCGTGTGTTGTTTGCTCATATTTTTTTTTTAGCCTGGTGCTATCAAAGTGCTAGAAACATCTGAATCCCGAGTTTGGTTGTCCTCAGTTTGAATCAACTCATTTAATGCCATGACATCCTGTCCTCCTCATGTCACGCAGCCACTCATTGACATGCTAATATTCATGAACATTGAAAATTCTTCCAATTATCGCTTTGATGATACTAGTGTTATTATTTTGGTTTGGGAAATACAATAAGATATATGGGCATATATGCCAATGAATTTCTAATTCTTTGCCACAAAATAAAATTTTTAAATGAGTTCAGAATTTCTATGTGGGGTACTTTTTTTTCCCATTCCATGTTGGGTAAAAGGTGGAATAGCATATGATCTTTGAAACAGTATTGCTTTTGAATTTTATCACAAATTTGACAAAACTTAGTCATTCATTCACTCGATAATTCTGTTGACTTCCCCCCATAGTTATTTCATCTGACCTGAGTTGCTAAGGCCCCGTGAAGGATTTTATGAAAGAACAAAATGTGATCTTTCCCTCATCAACTAGAGTATAATTAGAGAGAGAAAAAGAACTTTAAAGAACTAATTGGATAATATAATGAAATTATTCTTAGCGATCATACTTTAGTATTATGAAGGGAAAAGCTATTTCCTCACAGGTAGAAAGCAATTTTAACAATCAAATATAGCTTTTAGCCTCAGAATATTGGTTCAGATTATTTGTTGTGAGAACAATAACAATATTCAGACTAAAGGCTAGTTCTAGTAAATGGATTTTCAGTAGATTTCATCAGCAAAGCTTTAGGTTTTCACTTGCACAGAACTATTAAAAAGTTAACTATGTTGTTGTGTTAATAATTAAACTGCCCCAAACTTCCTTGTAATAAATCATGTGTGTGAGTGTGTTTGTGCACTTGTGTGCACTTTGGGGACTGTGGGGCTAGTGGAGCTTCTCGTTGACCTAATCACACTTCATGATATTCTTCCCAAAATTGGACATATATGTAAATTGAAATGTTTTTAAAATACTTAAAATCATTATTTATGTGTCTATTTTTTAAAAAAATCCTTCAAGTTTTTCACTGTCTTTAGAAGACAGACTAACTCATTCCATACAATGGGAAAGTTTTCAGGAATGAGGATATAGCTCAGTTGGAACAGTGTAACAAAGCCCTGAGTTCAATTCCCATCAATTAAAAAAAAAAAAAGTTCCTTTTCAAAACAGTACTGGGTTTGTCAGTCAATTCTAGCCAAATGCCATGGCCCACACCTGTAATCCCAGCAACTTGGGAGAATGAGACAAGAGGATCAAAAGTTTTATACCATCCCCAGCAACTTAGTAAGATCCTCAGTAATTTAATGTGATCCTGTTTCAAAACAAAAAATTAAAAACAAAACAAAAAAAGACTGATTGAGGATATAGCTCAGTGGTCAAGTACCTCTGGGTTCAATCATCAGGACTGAAGAAAAGAAAACAAAAATCTTTAAATTTATCTTAACATCCATTATCGTGTAAAGCCCTGCCTGTGGCTTTGTTCTCTGACATAAATGTTGTGCCCTTTACCTACATGTGTTAAAAACACTATTCCAAATAAGCAAAATCTTTATTTAAAGCTCTTAGCATTAAGCAGAGAGCTTTGGGAGTGGTTCAATTCTCATTTTCTGTCTTGAATATAAAATTTTAGGATTTTAAGGAAATACAAAAACTTTTGTCCATATTCATCATCATTTTCCAAGAAACCCAAAACTTATCCAGTCCAAACAATTTTTTTTTCACTTCATTTAAAAAGCCTTGAAGTTTTGCCATTAGTTACCTGTGTGTTAAAAAGCAATAACCCTGTAATGACAGTTATTCTCTCCTTTTATCTTATGGGTTTGTTCTGTAGATATAGAGGGAAGAGCTTTGGTTGTTTCTGCCTTCTCTGCTCAGGGAAGGGAAGAATTGCTAAGAAAAATGTGTACCCATTTTACTAGACATCTCCCAAAGACTTTAGGTGGCATTCTATAATCCAGGGAGAAAGTTGTTCATTTTTGGAGGGTAGTTAGAGGATGAGGCTGGTTCTCCTGAGCATGGGAAAGGACTTAGATCAGACACGTCATGGAGGACAGGTAGCAGCATCTTTTTTATGATGTGGCAGCTTTCAATTCTCAGGGTCTTTGGGGATCAAGGGTCACCATCCATCTGTATAAACAGATAACGCAGACACATGACATACCTGTCCCTGTGACTGTGACTGCCTCTAGTAGTCCCTAATAAGGAACCTCTCTCATAGCAGTCTGCCCTGCACTGTGTTTCATCTTGCTCCCCACTTGCAGAAGGCACCTTTGAACTCCATAGGATGTAAAAAGTATGGTTGACTAGTTCTTCAATAGGATTTTCTTCCTTCACCTCCCCATCCCCTACTGGGGGATAAAGAACATGAAGATTAGAGACTAAGACTAAGAAATGCTATTTCTGACCTATACTCACGCTACTTAAAAAGAGAGAGAAACAAATAATGATGACAACAAAACACTTGAAAAGGTCAAAATATCATACATTGGGGGATGTCATATATGGTTACATTTGTGAATCAGAAAAAAATGAAAGAAAATATTTGGGGGTGGATCATGTTTTTGTTTTAAAGATTCATCTATTCTCAGTTTGACTTTGACTTGCTAGATCAGGACTCCAAAGTCTTCCTCCAGCTAATTTTAGTGCCATGTCTCTGAAGTAAATCTGTTGTGGAGCAGACGTCCTTATCTGTCACTCTGAGGGGACAGGATGCATCTCTTTGGTACACCTCCAGTGTGCTTATTGCAGAAAAAGTTATCTTTGGTATAAGCTGCTTTCACCATCAAGGTCTTCACCCCAATATATAGCTAAAATATTTTGACTACTGATGCTTTGAATGGCAAGTCAACTTCCTAGCCTTCATCTCAAAATATTTAAATATAAAATCCAGGTTATAGCATGGTATCAAGGTCCATGAGCACAGAGAAATTTTTATGCTCTGGTGAATTCATTTCTTGTCAGTCATCACTGAGTTTCTGATTCCTAGATGCATGTTCATCTATCTGCGCCATATTGTTTTGGCCCCTTTTATGTTGGAGTTTAGCATCCTGTGATTGGAAGGCCTCGGATGATTTTTGAAAGTCTAATATCCTCACATTTAAGTTCTCACAAAAGAGAGTTTTATTAGAATACATGCATGCTTGCATGATGGTGTTGGAGGAGCTTCTCAGCTGACATCTCCTTTTCTTTTTCATTTTGGGACTCAAAGAGAAGAAGCAACCTTTGTGGCAGGAGGGCACAGGCTTTGGGATTAAAAAAAAATTAGATTGAAATTCCAGACTTACAACCACCTTGAGCCAGGTGCTTAGCATCTTTGATATTCAGTTTCTTCTTCTGTAAAATAAGGATTATAACACCCACATTCGTAACATTATTTGACCATTTCCCTCATGTCAGGTGTCATACTCATTTGGGCTATAAGGCAAGAATCATTATTATCCACCATTTACAAATTAATTCATAGACATTTGGAGAAATATAGAAAATTCACCCCAAAGTACTTGTTTAAGTATGTATTACGTAGTGGGTTCTTCTTCTTTGTTGGTTCTTTTATTTCATTTTTAGGAAAGGACTTATGGGATAAAAAGACGTGTACGTAATAAATTTAGTTTCCAAATGTAATTTAGCTTAAGCCTTTGAGTATGGGATTAGAGTAATGCTGTGGTGTTGATATTGTAGTATAAAACTGATTTATATTTCCCATGTTGTTGCATTATATACTGATACCATGGAGAGTGTTTTGTAAGTGGCCGTGGAGGGCTATGTGCTATGAGAGTTGCTTTTTGCTTTTCTTTATGAAGATGTTGATGGTGCTCTTGACTTGATGTGCATAACTCCTTTTCAGTAAAGATTCTGGATAAATGTCTGGGGCTTGGAATTCAATGCTAGTCTACAAGGCAATTTTTGTACCTTAGATGAGGAGTGGGTGCCATTTGCAGAAGAGCTTGACATTGTCGGGGAGTGGTTTGTTAGCCTTAGAGAATTTTCTGTTTGTGATTTGTGTGACTCTTGATAAAGGGGAAAGAAAAAAAAACACATGAGAATGACTTGCTTGGAATTTAAAACTTTGATTCAATTGTGACTTTATCTGTTGCCCATTCCTAGGACTTTGCTAACTTCAACATCTTCTTCTACTTCATCGGCAGGCTCTTGAAGTCTGTGGGATGCCCAAGTGTATATAGAAACTCAGAAATAGTACAGTCCCTTTGGTTAAGAATAACATGTCAGATTTCTTTTCTTGCTTTTGTGTGCTCTCTGGAGCTCACCCATGCATGATGTTCCAGTTGACTTCAAAGGCAAGTCTATGGATGGATTAGCTCCACAGGACAGAGAGCAAGGTAAGAAACAGGCTTAGTGCTTTCAAAACCCACTGGGGAGCTGAGAGAGCCAAGCTTTGGGGTTACCAAGATGATTTGTCCATTTATATCCTCATGGAAGAACAGGTAAATATGCATACTTTCTATTTTATCGTCAACATTAGATTTTCTACATTATAAAAATTGTGACTAGACAGTATGCCCGCATTTACGTTTGAAACCTAATAAAAAACATATAGACAAAATGAACATGGAGTAGGAAACACTACTTAGGTAATGAAGGCATGAAATATTTAAAACATAGGGTAATTTTAAGTACTGAAAATGGGATGGAATAGAGTGGTGTGTGCTTGGGAAATTGCACCTGAGGGATGTTTGTTTTCTAGATATTTCCAGCAAAGCAAGTCTTCTTACACAAGTCTAGAGATGGGCATTGTTGAGGGACAAGGGAGAAGATTGGATGAACGCTTATGAAAGAGAGATGGTTAGATGATGTAAGCATTAGAGGACTTGCCTGAGGACTTGGCAGACTGGAAAGGGGTAAGACAGAAGCAACCCTGGTGGAGGGAGGTGCCCATGTGCACTGCAAAGTTGGGAAAACTAGCAGTATGGCATGGAAATTAAAGGAGAAAGTGGAGTTGCAAAAAGTCCATGGATACAACTTGAGCAATTCTGCTTTATATGGTAATAGGCTTATTTTTGAAGATTGAGAACCTTAGGAAGGCAGACAAAGAGCCTTAATTTTCAGAAATCAGCGGGCCAGTTGAAAGAAGCCCCAAGAATTCAGGTGAGAGTTCAACAAGTCCTGGCCAAGAGTGTAGATATGAAATAAAGGGGGATACATTTAGTAGTCATAAAGGAAAATCACCATACAAAACCCAAACTAAACACAACAGCAAAATCCAACACCATAGAAGGAGAATCTAGAAAAAAAAAGTAGATAGAAAGGAATTAAAAATTGAAGGTTTTGCTTTTCTGTTAAAAAATGTTACATGTAGAAGAAGACTAAGTGAGCATATGCAGGATCCAGCAAATTCTAGAAGGGGGACCAAGCATACTTACTGGCATGTTTTTTTTTTTTCCTTCTGTCTCTGAGATGAAGAAAAGAAAGGGAATATTTTTTTTCCATTTAATTTATTCCATTTTATCTCCAGGATCACAAGTATGTGTTACTTGAAGTGATAGAAAGCTAAAAGCACAGTGTCCTAGTCCCCACCCTCCAGAGTTCTCAGCTTTCCCTCTCCTCAGCCTTGTCACACTACAGAGAGAAGCAGCTGCCTGTGTGGTAACTAAACTCATGGATGTTGCCTTGCTGAAGTTCAGATTGAATCTTAACTGTGGTTATGTTCTCTCGTGAATAGACCAGAACAGAAATGAATCATTTGTTTCTAGAAATTGTCATTCTGATGCTGCTTTTGGAGACACTGACATGTGTACTAAGGTTACAACAATCCTGCTTTGATTTGTCATCACACCCTTGGTATTGGACTCTGAAAGAAAAGTACTGTGTGATTCAAATGAGCTTTTCATTTGACAAAGAAAAGGCTATGTGTAGAGCTAGCTTTTAAGATTATTATTAGTAGGTATTTCTCATCTAAGATGTATGCCGTGGTTTTATGACCTTGGTACTGCTCAGTGTTTGTTTTGGTATCCACAAAACATATTTTGATTGAATTTCCTAAATATCGGAATGTGTAGGTGGGTTATTTATCATAGTTTCTTCTTACCTGGTAACTCTGGAAGAGGAAACAATAAAGTAGAAGCACCTCCTTTTGTAGCTGTAATGAAGACTGAATTTAGAGAAGAGATTTTTCAAGGTTATGCAGTGAGGTAGATACAAAGCCAGGAAAAAAAAAATCTACTCATGCTCTTTCCACTATGCTGCATCATTCTTTCCCAGGGTAGGAGGTTCTAAAGCATAGAAAAATACTGGTGACCCTGGTGGTGGTGGTGTATGCCTGAAATTCCAGCTACTCAGGAGACTGAAGCAGGAGGATTGCAAGTTCAAAGCCACTCTGGGCAAGTTAGTGAAATTCTGTCTCAAAATAAAATAATGAGGACTGTGGATGTAGCTCAGTGGTAAACCACTCAGTGGTAAACCACTAGCATATGTGAGGCCTGGGGTTCAATCCCCAGCACCACACACACACATACACACATGTGCACACACACACACACAAATACTGATATCTACAATAACCACTTCATTTGCCAATAAATCAGATCTCATGTTGAATGTCTGATAATGGGCTTGCACATCTATTGCAAAAGCTTTGTTATAAAGTGTAAACATTCTGTTAATGGTGGACAGGGCTTAATTGGGATTGAAAGAAGAGATTTTTAAAAGATAGTAATTGTTTAAGAAATAATATTTTTTTCTTGATCTCCTGAGCAGACTTAATAAGAAAACAATGACTCCAAATCCAACTTATTCCATGTTTTGCTTGCATCCTCAGACCAGGGAAAATTTCTCAGGAAGTTTCTCAAACGTGAATGGGAGGGAACAGAGAGGACAGAGGAAAGAGAACTTGACCAGCCACTAATGGAGCTGGTGGCCCAGGACAGGTGGTCATTGGTTCAAGTGTATACCCATGTTACTCCTGTCCTGAACGTCCTTTCCCTTGGCCTGGTCCTTCTGCATCTTCATTCTGATCTCTCTCCTGACTTAAGCCTCTTGAACTTGGTGCACGTGCTCTCTGGGTGTTTCTGTCTCTGCTTGTTCTTACCCTGCACACTCCCCTTCAGTACTCCCATCCACCGTCATGATTTACAACCACTCAGACATTTTATATGTAGCTCAAGTCCCTTTCCTGCCGTTCGCCATCAAGCTTCCTCCAACCCACCTGGTGCAAACTAACCTTATCTCTGTTCTCTGATTTCCCATTCTCTGCTCTCTGAATTGGTTTGTACCACCATCATCTACGCGTTCATCAAAGCTAGAAACCCAAGAGTCACTGGGGCTCCTCTTTTTCCAATTTTTGTTGTTTTCCACATCAAGCTTATTACCAGGAATCACTAATTTCCCACCCTAAATATTTATTGAATCCTCTATAATTCTCATCATCACTACCACTGTTGTAGTTCAGAATTATTGCCACCTCTGATGGTTTCCCTCCTGCTTAGACATCTGTACCATTTAAATGGCTTTTCTCCCACTGGCCATGTCAGCCTCAAATCTACCTAATACACAACTCAGAGTAGACCTGCTGCTTGCCAGCTTAAAAGCTTCAACCGTTTCCCCACCTTGTAGATAGAGTACAAGGCAGTCCCAATCTACTTTCTATCCTGCATCTACTCTTTCCTGCCTCTCTCTGGTTCTGTCTCTAACCTAGCTTAAATTTTGTTCTCTACCAATATATAACAGCTTAGAATTCTGCATGCCAACTATATTGTTTCGTTTGTGTTTACTCTCTACTGCATCTCCATGTCAATTCTCACTCTTCTTCCTGCCCCGCCCCGCCCCCAGTCCTCCTGTAGTCAACACAGATGCATCACTTTCTCCAAGTACCTTTCCTTTATGCGTCTTATCCACACGGCCATCCCACCTCTCCTTAGTCTGTCTATATTCTGCATAGTTCAGTCAATGCATTAACTATATGATTTCCAAGTTATATTTACATGAGCTTAATTACCCGTGGGTACATCTACCTTTAATTTGACCTTTCATTTCTTCTGAGGAACAGTAACTAAGTCCAGATTACAAATATCTTTATTTTACCTTCTCTCCCTACATCCCTACTTTGCCAATATTTTGCCCCCAAATGAAGCTGACATTTAAAAAAGACCAAGTTATTGGCTTGCATGGAGCATCATAGCGTTTCTCAACTTTCTGATCAATCCTCTTACTATGATATTACTCTTATGACATTGCTTCTTTGTGATTAAAAAAAATTTAAGGGTATATTTCATGTCATTTTTATTCAGTCACATACCTACAACTTGAATTTCCCAGGTTGGCCAGAGACCATACTAGAAAAAAGGCTTTTAAAAGCTTTATTTATCCACATTATAGAAATATATATATTTCATATCAAGAAGTAGCATCCTGGGCTTTGCTGTCCCAAAAGCACTACACTTGCTGTTTTCTCAGGAAGAAAAGTGAGGTTTATTTTTTGTTAATGAAATGACAAACAAGCCCAGCCAACTTGCCAGGCAGAATTAAATTGGAGCATCTTTGGCAGTAGACTGCGTTGTTCCATCCATGCAAATGTTTTGCAAAAATTCAGCTGAGCAACTTTTAATTTTTTGGCCAGAATCTTTCCAGGGTAAAGTGGAGACATTCAGGAGTTGGGGAAGTGCTTAAAAAATTATAAACATTTCCAAAGACTGTTGAAAAATAAGGTTCATTATGGTCTTAATAAATGCAACTCAGGCCTTTCTTTGTACCCCCAACACAAGACCAGTCTTTGACCAATGTAGGTGTAAATGAAGTGGCAGAATTCAGATTTTAAAACATGGCTGGCAAAGCTACTCTAATTTGTATTCCCTCTACCCGTGTTTTACAATACTATTTATTCACTGTCTCTGTTTGTGCCTCCTAGTATCAGACAGAGAATAAACACACATGCCTTAAGGAATCAGTCTTGAAATAAAGATTCCCAAAAAGGACATGCTAAAATGGGAAAAGACACATAGGTACTTTCCATTTTGCAAATACATAGTGAGATTTTTCTTAAGGTATTGGAGATTGGCACACTTTTTCTGGACTGTGCCAGTTAGTGATATTTTAGCTTTTGTGAGGAATGTGGCCTCTGTGGTGAATAGTCACCTCTACTGTGTAGCTCAGATTCATCCAAAGACAATACATAATAAGTGAGTTTGGCCAGGTATGATGACACATGCCTGCCTGCAATCCCAGCAGCTTGGGAGGCTGAGAGACAGGAGGATCTCAAGTTCAAAGCCAGCCTCAACAATTTAGGAAGACCCTGTCTCAAAATATAAAATTGGGCTAGGGATATGGCTCAGTGGTTAAGCACCCCTGGGTCAATCCCTGGTACCCAAAACAGCAACAACAACAACAATAACAAAACAGTTAGTGTGGTTGTGTCCCAGTAAAACTTTATTTACACAGGCAGAGAGCACCTGGGTTTGACTCCCTGATTGTAGTTCGCTGGTTCCCCATTTAGCTCATGTTTTGTTGTTGTTGTTGTGATTTTTATTTTAAATTCATGAAAATAAAAGAGTAATGTGTACTTCCATCATGAGTAAAATTTGGGGTTATATTAAAGACAAATACTGGAATAATTTAAGGATTAGATAAGGTTGAAAAATTTTAAGACTGTTTTCTATATTTGAAGTTTGTATGGATTGGTTTTTAAAAAGTAGGATACAGTTTTTATCCCTAGTACTTTAATTTGTCCAATTAAAAACAAGAAGGACAATCCTGTTTACTCTGAAAGTGGGCTGAAGGCATGATGGATTTACTATTATTTTCTATTCCTTAGCTTTGAGGTTTACATGAGCATAGTGTCCTGGATGAAGCTTTGGAAGTTCTTGTGAAGGGTAACTGGCCGTATGCCAGAGAAGGTGCTATTTCCACCAATTTAAAAAGTATTTATTTTACAGAACTATGTCACCAACGTAGATAATAGCAGGCTTGATTACAAAAGACTTGTATTACACTCGTTGTTCTCTGAGGACAGGTGCCATGACTTATAGCTCTTTTATTTCTTTAAAAATTAAATATAACATAATAGTATCCATAATGAAATTTAAGGAGTAAAAATGGAACACCCCCTCTGCCACCTGGCTTCTCTCCCCAGTTCTGTTTCCCTTCCCTGGGAGAACAGATATTAACAAATTGATTTTTGGCCTTTTTACACTCTTCTATGTGTCTACATGTCTCTGTGTATGTTTAAAACCTAACCATGGTATGGTCCATACCATGCTTAGGATTCTACAGGTTGCTTTCTCACTTAACATTTGTGACATATACCTATTCCATGCTAGCAGATATAAACCTCCTTCATTCTATTAAGGAATGAACTGCCCTTTAGATAATCATTCATACATCCCCCCACTCATAAGCACTATGGATTGCACTGTCCTTACATTAATATCCTAAAGATGCTCATATTAGTTAATTAAGGAGATGAAAACAGTCCTCCCTCCCATGGTGGGGAAATGAGTGTCACTTTTGTTAATCTAGTTTTACTTTTAAATTGTTCACAAATGATTATTGATGGTGTTGTAGAGTTTTACAACATTATTCTTATAGTGAATTTTTATAACTATCTATTTATTATTATACAGCCATTAAGGCCCATGCCCAACTCTGCATGCACACATACATATACAGACTTATTTATTTCTGGGAGATGATTCAGATGGCCAAGCTCAGAAGTGGAGATCATTCTGTTGTGTATCTGCCTTTTGTGACAATGGCATCCGCACAGAGATCCTGTGAAGCTGTTGAGCCTCCAGAATATTTCACCATCGTACAATAATTGCTACACACACTTTTAGCCACATTAACAAAGAATGTCTTTAGCCTCAAATTTGCAGACACCTTGATGCCTTACCATTCAGAAACACCCATTTTTAAAATTTCAGAATTTGCTTGAAGCCTTATTCTCTGCAAGATCTTCCCATCTATTCCAACTGTGTCAGACTATGACAGAAACAGGAGAAAACAGGATAGACCATCCTTGTCACTCATGCTGGCTGAGCGATAAGTGGAGAGAGCAAGAATTGGATGACAGAGGAGTAAATGTATCATGACTTGAAAAAGCACTCTTCTCTTCCCAGCTATATCTAACTTTTCCATTGTAGCTGAGTAAGATTATTAATAGTAATAATAATAACACCTTACACTTGTCTAGTGCCAGTGTCGTATAACTTACAGAATCCTCCTCGACTCTTAATTCAGTTCATCTTTTTGACAGTCTCATCAATTAGTCAGAGTAGAGCTTATTATTTTCCTTCTGTTTCCCTTTCCTTCAGCTACTTCCTATGACTCTTTTCAAACCCAGTACCACAGGTCAGAGATGTAGAAAAACTGCAGGTTTGAACACCACCCGAAAGGCATTAGCTGGGAGCATCATGCTTGCTGATGTCTCAGAGTGTGCAAATTCGGGCTGTGGTCATCATTCATTTGGAAAGAATACAAATCACTACCAAGCTCAGGTCACATAATTTAAAATTATTGAGGTCATGCTATTTTTTTTAACTAGAAGTACATGACAGTATTAAAAATGGATAGTGTGGATTAATTCCAAACATTTATTCTCAGTTATATCATAGAGTCATTTGGATTCCATCCATCTCTCTAGTAAATGAGGCTCTGATAATCATACTTATGACCCTTAGGTGTCATAAGACAATGAAATGCCTCCTAATTATTAAGAGGTGCTAATTTATGTCTATTCTGTATGTAGTTTCAAGTATTTTACTGCCCTGCTATTCAAATTGGTCACCTGCATATGTGATATATATGTAAGATCCAATTTTATGCATGGTAGTATTTCTTTAGAAAAAAGTCCTATTCCTAGTATTGAATAAATATGGTTGTATTATTTATGGATTTTCCCCTGGATTTGCATCTGATGTCAGTGGTCTTGAATTGCTGGCTCATTAGCCAGAGGTCCTTACTAAGAAAAACAGTTTTAAGCATCATGCAGAGGAGCCTGTGCCTTTAGTGTTGTATATAATACCTGATTTATTACATAAGCCCCACAATGTATTATTACCAGTGTTTTATCAAGTAAACCCGAGGGAGCCAAGGTGGTTTGCTCGAAGCCACATAGCTAAGTGGCAGAGAAGAAACACAATTTCATCTGCTCAAGTCAAGAACTTTTTCCATCAACCACTGTCATCTCAGTAACTAGTCTCTCAGAATTTGTGTCAGGGGCTTGTTCAGCCATCCTTAGGTTTTTCAGCCTGTTCTCTTGTGGGCTCAGTTAGCAGGTTTTTTTTTTCCCCTAAAGCTTGTCAGAGAAGGTAACATCAAATGACAAATCAGAGATTCAGAAATCTTGCTGTAATCCTGGTATCAGTGCAAAGGGTTAGTGGCTCCCATGTTACCAGGCATTCCATCCACCTAGAGAGAGGCACAGAGGACGCATCATATTATAGAGACAGCTTTATTTACCCTGCAATACAACGACAGAGCAGAACCCTTTGTAATAGCTTTTTACCATATATGAGAATACTAAGCTTTGAAAGGAAATATGGATTTAGCCATTCTTCCTTTACTTTGGATACAAAATAGATTTTCTGCCTTCATCTGATGACAAGAACAGGCTGTGCCCATTCTTTGGAGAGTGTGTGAAATAAGAGACAACTCTGAACACACGGCTTTATAATTACCTCCTGCTTTTTTTTTCTCCCCTGTTCTAATCAGAAACCTGTCTATTTTAAATGAGCTGTCCTGATATTAACAAGTGACACAGAAAAGTCACTGCCTTAAACCTTCTCAACGAAAAGTGGCACGAGAAGGTGAGGGACATTTCCAAGGAAAACAGGCTTTTGCCATTGATAATTATCTGTAAGGCACAAACAGTGCTCATAGGATGCAGGACTGAGCCAGAGAAATCTAGAACATCAGAACAGGCCTCCACTTTTTGTTGAGATATTGCTGCTGCAGAATGCAAATTTCCAGCTAGAATAAAGCTGCTAACAAAGCAATCCTGAGCTCCTCCATTCTGGAATATTAAAAAGAAATGTCTCCTGTATTTATTAAGCCACTTATAATTATTTCTGATGTGTCGAGTATACTGGGGATACAGAGAATAGGAGAAGATTGGGGAAAAGAATTTTTAATGTGATATCAGTCTTCAAAGAATTGAACAAATGGCCCCAGCAATGATCCTTCTTGAAGTCTGACACTGCCACTTCGTGAACCAAAAGAGAAAATATTGAAAGGAATTCTGTCAGCATGCTGGGATGAGTGTAATTTTGAACAATCAAGCATAATGGCAAGTTCAAGCTTGGTGTCATGCTGTTCGACTTGGAATTCTGTGGAATTCTGAAACTTGGGAACAAAAGAGACATGCGAGGAATGCAGAGCAGTGGCTTAGGAGGTGGGGAAGTGGCAAGCTGGAGACTCCATGTCAGTCTCCTGTGACCTCGCTGGTGTGCAAATGATTTCATTAGGTTAAAAAAAAAAAACATACACAGAAAACCCAAGGGTAAAATGGTCAAGGTTTCCTAAGAGAGGAATTTAAAGTTTCACCACAGAAAAAAAGGTTAAGTTTGGCGTTTGGAACATCTAGGAGCCTCTGAAGTATTGTCTCATTAAAATTTATGATCAGAAATAATTCACATTCATTTCATTAAGAATCAAATCACCTGGGTTGAATTTGTGTGTAGAATCGTAAAAAGAGGATCATGAGAAATGACAGCCAGTCCATGAAGTGGCCAGTGAGGGCCACCCGGTAGAACTGATCCTTTTCTCTTAAAAAAAAAAAAATCCATTTGGTGTTGGAAGACTTTTTTTCTTTCTTATATAGGATACAAACTAAGTAGAATCCTTTTAAAAATAATTAGGGTTAAAGGATTTAAATGGCCTTCAGTGAAATCTGAAAGTGTGGAAATGAGAAAAAGATGAAACTGCCCCCAAGAATGTAAGAATTGTGTTATTTTGATGAGAAAAATCTGAAAAACACATTAGATGGTCTGGGGATGCTGCGGCAGGTAAAGAGGACCCAGGGTGGGGATGAAGTGGCCTCAGCAGCTACTACTGTTGGTTGAAGATAATGACGAAGGCCATGTGTCTGGGATGGTGCCCAGGTGACCTGACAGGGAAAGCTGAGCACCAAGTAACTTCCCACATGGCTCCTGAAATGATCCACTTCCTTTGCCACAGGCAGCTCATCACGTCAAGGAAGAAAGCAGATTGCATGGCTTAGCGCCTCGTGGTCCTCCCCCTGGTCCCTGCCATGTCCTCTTGGTTGCCCAATGCCCAGTACATGAGCTCCTCTAGCTGCCTCTGTTGTCTGTGTGGATAGTTCACAGTTGAGGATGCTGACATCTCTTGAAGTGGTTTGTATCTCTTCTGGGCTTTCCATTTTTCTTCGAGAAATTGAATTACTCTCAGGGTATCTAATTTCTTTCTAACACATCAACCACCTTCTACCGTCCTTGGGCTTGAGCCCTAGAACTGCTCTGTGTGACCTTTGGCAGATGGCTCTCTCTGGAATACACCATTCTCATCTAGACAACTAGAGGCTGAGTACTGCTGAGATCTTGGTTCAGAATGAGAGTCTTTGGTCTATGAGTTCATAGAATCCCTACGGTCTGAGGGGAGGCCTGGATGTGGATGGAGATGAATTTGTGCAGATGCAGCTGTAGGATTAAAATGGAGACTTTGTGTGCCTTGTCTCACCAATCCTTTTCTTGTCTACTCTCCTTATCTCAAAGGAGGCTGCACACCAACCCTTTAGTTCTTCACCAAGGGTAGAGGGGTCTCCCCCACTCCAGTTCTTCACCAAGGTGCTATTTGGTACATCAAGACTTATCTTCCCTCGATTGCCAACAGAAATTCTGATCTAAGAGGTTCCAGGAAATGAAACAGGGTCCTTTCACTGCTAGCCCCTTGGGGACCTTTAAGTGGTTCTCCAGTCCCTGTGATACCCAGTCCACAAAAAGGCACCTCAGTGCATCCTGGGGGATTGACCTGGAATAGCTTCTCTGTGGTTGCCCTTCTGAGTCTCTTGGCTTTTCATGCTCTGTTGATCATGTCCATTTTATTTTATTTTATTTATTTATTTTTTGGTGCTGAGGATTGAACCCAGGGCCTTGTGCATGCTGAGCAAGTGCTCTACTGCTAAGCCCCAGCCCCAGCCCCAGCCCTGATGATGTCCATTTTAGAACTGAAGAGGAAAAAAATTTCAATCTGTCCTGTTTCTTTTGTATGGTACTTACCAAAGAGCTATGTGCAAGTGAGAGTCCAGCCAGTCATTTTCTCCTCTTACTTGTAGTACTTCCCCTCTGGGATGGAAATTTCTATTTTGGGTTCCCAAGCAGTTAAGTCACCCATGCTAGCCTCAAAGAGTTGAGACTTCAGCATAAGCCTAAGTAAGCATTTAGAATCTTGAAGAGGCGAAGAGAGCAAAGGAAGAAACAGATAAGCAAAATGTTCAGACAGTTTTCCCACTATTGAGTTACACAGTTGTTAAAATCACTTCACTGCTATCCAGGTCAATTGGATTTGCATAATTGAGAAACCTGGATTATGGTATAAAAAACAATTAAGCCAGCAATCTTTTTATGTCACTTAAAAACCTTACTCTATGGAAAAAAGCTTGTTAGGTGAGGATTTGACAACATCATAACCTCAGATGACTTCTTGGGTGGTTCTGTCAGATTCTGTGATTTGCTTATGTTCTTGCAAAATAAAGAGGAAGAAAACTATGTGTAAAGATGTGTGAGAGTAAAAAATCTAGAACCAAGTTGTTCCTATGCTGGAAGGATTTCCTATGACCATGACTGTTTTTTTTTTTCTCAAATCAGTATTAAATACTTTCATACCACAATAACAATTTTAATTGGTGATGTTTAGTTATAACGGAGGCAAGTCTACATAAACTAAATGTGAAATTAATAGTAGCATATATTTATCAAGGGCTTGCTGTGTGCCATGTACTGCTTTAAGCATTTGGTATAGATTGATTTATTTAATCCTTGGAACCCTAATCAGTAGAACTATTTTATTTCCATTTTACAGACAAAGAAACTAAGTCATAGGGAAATAAAATCATGATTCAGTTTTCGAAAGGCAACATCAAGGTTTGGCCTCAGGAAGCCTTAAGACTACATTTGGGTACATACTGTCCTCAGTATTCATTCCTATAGCTCTTCTTTGATATTCTTCACATGCATGAACATCTTAAATTTGAATGTTAAAGGTATGAATGATATCCTGAAATGATGCTCATGAATACATTTTCTTTTCCAAATGTATTTAACTTAATCTGAAAGAAGGAGACACTGGTTCAATATAAAAGAAAATGCCAGGAAATGAGAAATAGATAAATGAGCCTGGTGGGCAGAACAGTTCAACACAGAGCAAAGTTTCATTCCAGGGATATTGATTTCACTCAGACGGGAAGGAAAACACCAGTGTAGAGACACCACCTTTTCATTTAAATCTCTATGCATCATGTTGTATCAGTTTGGTTTTATCAGAAGGCACATTGCCATACAACGCAAGGATAGAGATTCTGGAGAGCCTCTGCATTCAAATCCCAGCTGTTCCTCTTACTAGCCACGTGATCCAGGGCAAATTATTTGCTCTGTCTGTGATTCTGTTTCCTCATCTGCAAAAATGAAGGTAACAATACCTCTCTTACAGGGTTATTATGGGATTGAATGAGTTCACATTTACAGAGATTTGGAACAGTGCCTGCTGTATAATTAAGTACCATAGCTAAAGGTATATAGTTGGCAGTCTCTACAGCATCCTCATCATGGTGAGGTGCTTGAAACGGTGGCAAAGATACTGACAGTGGTTTTATGTAGTTCGATGTACTCAGGGTTTCCATATGAGAAAAGAAGATATAAGATTCCACTCATCTTACATGAATTTTGGTAAATAAAGCAATTCTTCTATCACCTGGAATTCTTTTGCTTTATAATTTGGGGGGTAATTTAAAAGCTAATCAACCAATGTGGTGCCGTGAGAGTCTGAAGTCAGAATTGTACACCCAGCAGAAGGGGATTTAACATATAAATTACATGATTATCAAACTGAAACAGAGAGACTGGAAACTTATCTTGAAAAATGTGAAACTAGAGATGTCAGAAGATAAAGAGATAGTTCTGTTTGTAAAGCACAAGTGATTAGGGAGCCTGGGGTGTAGAGTTTGATCTTGCTGATTTATCTTGGGGTGATATTGGTAGTAGTGGGTGTATCTTGTAGATTGCAGTTCTGATAGATTCCCACACATCTCAATCTTCACTCCTGCTCTTTTCAAAGAATCTGATTGGCTTCTCTTGAAGCCTTTTGCGGGTGCAGACGGTGTTAAGGCAGGCTTTATTCCTTCAAGGCAGCTTGGTCCAACTCTGCCAGCTCACCAATGGGGAGGCTGGCAACATTCCAAAGGTGATTAGTGTTGTATCTGTTATTGCACAGGGTGGAGCCTGTTTGGGTGGATGGAAGGGGAAGCCTATAATTTCATAGCTATTAGTAGAACATTTCTGCTAAAGCTCTTTTTATTGTAAAAATTGGTTGAAAGAATCTCAATGTTCAGGATGATTCGAGAGCACTGTACTGTCACCGGAATAGAATCTGCCCATAACTGGTACTCAACCTGGACAGCGCAAATCAGAGGAGTGTAAATATTCCCTCCAAAATATAGATTACCTTCCCTTTTGAGATAGAAACTATCTTTTCTAATATTTGAACTCTAAAGCTTTGATTTTTCACCATTCATATGAGTAGGGTTGTAAACCTAACCTAGACCAGTTAGGAAAAAAAAGTATCGCATTTTAAAATAGTGCCACCACTCTGTTGTTTAGGAACAATGTCAGGTTAAACTGAAGGTTGAGTCATCAGTGACTTCAATACCCATATCCATCGTCATCCTTGCGAAATGTACATGTTTTTCTTGGAGTTGCGTGCTAAGTGACTCGTGTAGATACCTCAGAACAGCAATCGCCTTGTGCTTTTTCGTCATGGGTTGTTTTCATTAAATGCTTGGTAATGTCCTTGCACTTGTGTAATTAGGTGAAGCAGCTCCACCCGAGCGTCCATGGGTCAGCTATGTGGACTCTAGCTGCCAAAGGCGCTTCTCCTTCTGAACAGAGCGCTTTGCTCAGCCAGTGTAGACATGGCCTGATGAACAATGGAACTTCTCCCTTGAGAACTGGAGTTCGGATTGATCTAATTCTTTAACTCAAAAACGTGCACAGGTTTGATGAGTAGTTAAAACGCCTGCGTTCTAGTAAAATGGAAGCCTAAATTGACAGTAATGTGAAGAGTAGCATAATTTATAATGAACTTGAAAGGCAGTAGTACTCGCTGTTGCAAAAGCTAATCAAGAGACTATCAAATCAAAGTTTTCACGTGAGCTTAAGTATCTGTGGCAGGGAGGTGGTTCTGGCAGGTTTCTAGCTCTCAGGTCTTAACACCAAACCTGTCAGAGTGCAGCGTGTCACTTAACCAAGATGTCACATATATTGTGTTTTCTTCCCTAGGATTTTTACTGGGGAAAGCAAATGTAAAAGGAATTTTTTCTTTTAACACTACATTTTTATTTTGCAGATTCTCATACTGATGGAGTAGGTGATGAAGTGGGTTCCCAACTGTAGCTGCTTCACTCAGCGCAGAATGACTGCAGGGGATATATTCAGACATGCCCAAAGAAGTCTTCCCAGGGTGAAACAAATACCTTTGAGGTTTAAATCAGGTGTGTGGAGGATGCTGGGAACTTGACTTTGTGGTGGCTGTTTTTTTTATTTGATTTTTGTTTTTGCATTTATTTCTGTCAAGGAAGGTGGGAAAATGGGCGGCTCTTTGCCTGTTCTTTCAATACTTTTAATGCAATAAAACATACCCCTAGACTCAGGAGACTGAGGCAGGAGGATTGCAAATTTGAAGCCAGTCTGGGTAACTTAGCCAGAACCTGTCTCAAAATTTAAAAAAAGAAGGAGAAGGAGGAGGAGGAAGAGAAGGAGGAGGAAGAGGA
>NW_025999853.1:13471065-13536419 GCF_001458135.2 Marmota marmota marmota | reverse complement strand
GAGAGGAGGAGGAGGAGGAGGGGGAGGAGGAGGAGGAGAGTAACAGAGAGCACCCCTAGATTCAATCCCCAGTATTGACTCCCCGCACCCACGCTCCCACATCTAACCCACCGTCTCTCCTAGGTTTTGATATATTCTAATCAAGTCCCTCCAAGTACCTCTATATCACCAAGTTTTAATTTTAAAATCATGATTGTGGTTTTCATATTTGGAAAGGATTTTGATTTTGGAGATACTTTAAGATTGGGACTTAAACTTTGATAGGTTTTACCATTTGCTGATTTCCTTAGGAAAAATGAATACTAGCTGTATAAGTTAGCTGCAAGAAACCTAAGGAAACTACATTTGAATCATGTTTTAAAAATATATTTTCACATGGTCTTTGAAACAGTAGTTAAGTGGCTCAGAAAAAAACAATCCACGTTAACGTCTTCAGAAATTATAAACCGCATTTCCTTACAGGATGAAGTTGTGCTTAATAGCCTATGCTTAATTCATTTAGAAACAAGACGATTTTTGTTGCTATATTTTGTTATAAAGGAAGGAGAGGCTGTTTCTACAGGTGTCATAGAAAAATCAATACTGAGCCACGGATTATTGGATCCCATAGAACCATGGAGACTTGGCAGTGAAATTCTTCCAAAGGTGAGTAGGGGCATTGATTTTCCTTCTCATGCCTGAAGAAATATGACACAAGGAACAGGGGCTAAATTTAGATTGGAAACAAGTGTGATTGGAAACTATATCTTGAAAAGCTAGTAATAATTTTTCCAAATAAATGAGGTAATGTAATTCAAATTTGAGCATTTACCATTATTTATTTTTCTTAGATTGCTATTTTTATTTTAAATTTTCTCGGGTACTTTTGGGGGAAACAAAATGATTCTTTAGGACTGATGCTTTATCCATAATTCAGACTCAATAACTTCCCTGTAGCATACCTGAGCTATACCATATAAATTAGTCTCTCAAACCCATAACTGAGAATACAATAACCCTCTAGTTTCTGGGAAAAACACACAGTTTATTTACACAGCTCACTTAAAAGTATGAGTGTATCACTAACCTTCCCGATTTGACCTATATAATTTTCCAGCTATTTTGCCCTGTAATTTTGTACTTGCATGTTTGTGGACTTATTTTACAGCTTCTTCTAGGTTTTTCAGAGCTGCAAAACTGTACCTAGTGCATGGATCATCTGACTGCATGGCTTAGCATTCCATCCATGTAGGCAGACAGTGTTCCTAGGTTGGAAAGTATAAGTCCCATGGGAAGTCAGCTGAAGAACATTTCCTGCATCTCTCATCCTATTATGAGACCTGTGCTATTCCATCTCTCTACAAGGTAAGAGATTGATTGTGAGTTGGCTCCCAGAAGGTAGTCAATGTTATATGCTAATGGATCGTGCTTGAATGCGAATAGTCTTGCAAACCATCATGGAGGGTATAGAACTGTTTTATGATCAAAAGAATAATTGGAGCAATTTAAGTTACTTGCACATGCTATAGCATACTCATCTGTCCCTAGGTAGTATTTGGTTTTTCTACCCCGGGACCCACATTCTGTAGTATTGTTTTCCTCATGTGAAGTGAGGTGGTAAATTGGTCATTTTTTATAATGAATTTGATCAGGGTAGATGATTAAGGAAGATAATTCAGGTTTTAAAGTAGAAAATTACTGAATTACTACTTTGCTCTATCTAGAGAGATAGATATAATTTGAGTTATAGTAATCCGCAGATCAGAAGTTGATCATAAGAAAGTTAAAAAATAAAATTTGCTAGCAAGTTCATGGCAATGCATACAATGACCTTAGGATTGTTTTTTTCTTTTTCTTGGCCAGTGGAAAATTCTCATTCTTTTTTCCTTCACCTGGATTTTTCACACTGGCTGAGACAACAAAACTTGTTTACAATTTATACTCTGGATCACCAGTTAATACCCTGACTCTGACCCAAAGACAATGTTCTGTAAACAAGTGCTATGTGTTATGAAGATGCTACTGCATTATTAATAAAATAATTGGAAAGTGCAAGATTTTGGATTTCCCATCTGATGAGGTAAGATTTTTTTTTTTTACATTCCATGAGACTACATTTCATTTTATCATTATTCCATTCCCAAGGAAGTGTATATCTTTCAATGTGATACAGAGAAATGCAATAACATGGTTCATATCCATTGTCTAAACTGTGACCAATTTGAAATGTTTGAAGCTGGGCTATATATAATGATTTATTTGTATATAAATCAATTTCTTAATTCTTTTTATCCTTTGAAGCTTAGAAAACTATAACTCAATATGTAACGCAATGTATTTAAATAAAATATAAATTTTATTCATTATAATTCTTTTGAGGGTCAAAGCGTGCTTTCTAATCCTTGCAAGGTGTAACTTCTGATGTGTGAATTCTTAAATATGAATAAACCAAAGACAATAGCATACATTCAAGTTTCCTAAAGTAAAAGGGGAAATAAAGACTTTTGTGGTAAGTGGCAGCCTTGTGTTTATGGTTGTGATAATATAATGTCTGCATGGGAAGAAAAAAGGACAAAAGCCAATGAATGGCAAGATGCTAGAGGAACCGGTCAGTAAGGTGACTGTGGACACACTATGCTTATGCTCAATAGACGGCCTTTTTGTTTGGTATATGTACTGTAATCCATCCAAATGGAGGTACTCTCTTTGTAGTTCAAAAACATTAGTGTTTTCAACATTGCTACCCTGTACATTTGAACTGAAATACATATTATCCAATAATATGTACTTACAATACTTCTGATCGTAGGGTAAGCAGATCTTATGATTTTCCTGAAATATTGCAAAGATAGGTACCTACGAGATAATTTGTGTTTTATGAAATATTAATATCTGAGGGGAAAATGGCAACTAATTGAGGCATATTTATCTTCCGTGAGAATTGTCTGAGATGCCAACTTTGACGGGCATGGTGTCTTTGACTCATTAGTGTTTTCTTTGCTTGCTTCTGCATGTAATCCTCCGGTTCTTTCTAGATCCATCTCTCTTCTGTTTCCCCTGGGCTCCTCTCTTGTGTTCCAGTTGGCAGTTAAAGGACAGCAGCAGCAGTCAGACCGCCTGGCTCCATTTTCCCAGTGCCACCGACTGGGAGTTAAGCTGACTAACGTTTTGAAAGCCCGGCCCATTTCATTCTCAGTGGGACAGCAGGTGAAAGCATTTCTGTATTAAAATACACACTTGGTTTCTTGAGGTTCTTGGTCTAATTTCTCTTGTTTGCCAGCTGCGGGGAGAAATGAAAGTAGGTTGGGGATCAAATGCCTGGGGTACTTAATCAACTGCCCAGCAACTCCTGATTATAGGATGCAGAAATTTCACTTTCGAGGATTACTGTGGTGGATTTTGTCAACTCAAATAGGTGTCCCCTTCTACTCAGCATGTTATTGGGCTGCTTCCTACTACAGCCTACAGAATGTAGTGGGAGAATTCCAAATCATTTTATTTATTTATTTTTTATTTCATTTTTTAATAGTAACCCCTGGGTTATTAGAAACCACATATGCAAGGTAAAAATTCCAATTAAATATATGTATTTGTGAGGTTCCTCAAATGGTACATTTTACATGTCCTGCTTTTCTTCTATTAGAACAAGAAATTGAGACTTAATTTTACTGAGTTCCATTAATATGATTACTGATTTCCTAAGTGGTAAGCCTAAACCTTCTTACACCCTGAATGAAATCCACTCAATCAAGCAAATGTTATAAATCACATCACTGTTTGATCCTCGACCTTTTGATCTTTTGTTCTACCACATTGGATGCATTTTTCTTTAGTCCATATGGATGAAAGCTTGGGGTTGCCATGGTGGGGGAAAGGCATTAAATCTCGTGAACAGCAGTGTACTGTGGGATGTGTCTCTGGAGGGAGTTTCCCCTGAAAATGATGAAATTGGGATGAGTAATATCAGTTTGCATTCATATTGAATATATTTTTAAGGAAGCTTGGATCCCTATATGGGAGTCATCTAGGATGAATGAATGTAGTACAGTTACATTTATTGTGGGAAGACTAAAGTTCTGAGATACATCAGATCACTGTGCTAATACCATAACTCATTTCATGAATGAATCAAAATGTATCTTAGCTGATGTCCACATGGACGTCTATTGAAATAAATTTCACAAAGCCCCTTCTTTCACTGGAGGTAGAGCCTGTGTATGTGCCATCTTACCATGGAGCATAACTCTGGTGTGTTTTGCTCACGTTTTATGGCCATTCTATAGAAATGAGTTATCAGCTTGCATCAAACTTTAACAGAGGATGAGGTAGAAAAATAAAACCACTTTTTCTTTGAAGTTTTAAGAAAAATTTGAAGGCTTAAAGGCCAATAGATGCCCACATCAAAACAATCCCTAGAATCTTCTTAAGGACATATGGTCCCTTCTGTTTTAGCAGTTAGATAATTTTTTTTTTATCCAATTTTTCCAGTTTGACAAAGGTTTTCTATTTATAAATGTTCCTTGGTGTCCACAGGAACCTTGGATACTCATTTATTTTCTAAAGAAAGATTCAAGATCAATAAACTCAAAATATTCCAAAGTTACTTCTCTGCTTAACTATAGCAGCAAAGCTGTGGATTCAGCCTATTTCATTCAGTCATTGGACAGGGTTTCTTCAGCTGCACTGTAGTGTAGCCTCCTCATTGTCCATAGCATGAGGCCTCACATTTGCTGAGCATTTTGAATTTCAAAGCATTTTTATAGAAGAGTCACATATAAGGGCAGGCTTTGGGAAGCACACATATGATTCTTAATTTCATTAATTAATTTGTTAAATGAAAAACGCTAGAGACTAAGACATCTTTCTTTTGCTTTTGGATCATGGAGTTGCATAAAAAGTCAATCACAGCATAACTGTTATGAGGAGCAAGAGGAGGAGGCCATCATCCTTTAGTACTGTGGCTGTTAGGGGTTTGCTAGGCTGTGATGCCCTTGCAGCTAAAAAGAAGATGTGCCATTTCTCTTTAAAGTTCCTTTAAAAGAGAACTCTTTTCTTTATACCACATTGATTTTTACATATGAAGGTCAGTGATCCATCATCCAAGTCAAATACCTACATACACACCTTGAAATGTGCATCTGTGTCCAAACTTATCCACATTATCCAACTAATAGGAATGATGGAAAAGAGAGAATAAAGATTCTTCAGGGTCTGGGGTGTTGCCTCATGGAGATAACAAAGCAAGACCACTTTTAATTTGGAGCTTTGGGTTTCAGCTTAGAAATTCACTCACATTTTGCATTCTCTTATATTATGTCTCATTATCACTTTATTATTTTAAAAAGTCTTAATTGATTTACCCTTGAGTCAAGTTGATATTTGAGATGTGTGTGCCATGTTTGCCCTTTCATGGCTCTGGGAGAACATTTAGTGAGCTTCTGTCATGTACCAGGCTCTATTTAATCCCCTTTCCCCAACAGACTC
Organism: Marmota marmota marmota; assembly: GCF_001458135.2. Classification (NCBI taxonomy): domain Eukaryota; kingdom Metazoa; phylum Chordata; class Mammalia; order Rodentia; family Sciuridae; genus Marmota; species Marmota marmota. The sequence goes on along the minus strand of NW_025999853.1, from coordinate 13,530,956 downwards.
ACATATTCTAGAAGTACATGGTTGTGGCATGAATTGGCACATGAATTGGCAATAGATAGGTGAACTGTAAATTACCACAAGTATTTGATATTGCACACATTTCTCTATCCAGAGGTAGTCAAATGATGGTCAGCTAGAATGTAGAAGGAAGCTCTATTATAATTTGAAGATTTTTGTTGAACTTAGAGCAGTTCTTTCAGGCTTAAGAAGGTTACATTTTCATTGCTTGCTTTTTTTAGAGCTATGAAAAGTTCTTCTTAGTTTTCCATTTCTACCTTTGACAGATGTTCCCGCACTTTAAGATTTTACTTCCATTTCCACTCCCTCCACCTCATTTCTTCTCTTTCCTGAATATAAAGTGCTGCTTGTATTTTTTCCCATTCTTAGTCTATCTTTTGTGTACTTGGTGTGTGTTAAACCAGAAAACTAACAACTCAGGGGATCTGGGGCTCTGCTTTTCTTAATGGCGTCTAGAATACTGTGTGTGTATGTAGTTAGGTATGAAAAAATTATTACAACTTTTTTGGTGCACAGATGTAGTGTTTAAACTGGAATTGGCTTAACTGTTTTGAGTTTCTGCTCTGCTGCTTATTAGCTGTGTAAAGTTTCTACGGCTGCTTCTTCATCTGTGAAATGAGGAGTCATCTCACTCACCCCTATAGGATGGCTATAAAGATTAAATGGGGGTAGTGAACCTAAAGTACAGTGCTTAGCATATGATAAAATGTCAATAAATGCTGGCAGTGATGTTTAGTATTGCCACTATCTATTGTGTCTGCATGCACACATATATCCCATATATACATTTTCAATAGAATGCACTAATATTCAAAAAAGGTGAACTGGTTGACTAATCATGGGGGAAATCATGGAAAGGCACCATCTGCCTTTGCACAGTGGTGACTTTCATTGAGAAGGTGCACTCTCTTCCTACTCCCTCTGATTTCCCAGTGCCCTGCCTGTTTCCCCTTGCTGGTAAAATCTCCTTTCAAGTCAGGACCTACAGTTCATCCACACCAAGGTCTAAATGACTGAGAACATTTGGGGCACTGCCCTTGGAAAGGTACTGACCTCTTATCAGGGATCAAAGACTGAGCTGATGAGATTGCACAGATCTTGTAGCAGCTGGAGAAATTCCTCTGACAGTACAATCTTCCCTTCCCCTCTGGAGCTCTCCAGGGTAGTAATGGTTAACTGGGCCAAGAGGGGGTTAGTTCGCTGCTGAAGGTGCCTGCTGGGGCTCTCTTGGAGTTTGTCCCACATCCTCAAAGGCTGCTTCTCTCTAAGCCTAGGGCCATTTAGGAATGTCTGTCTGTCATCTTTTTTTTTTTTTTCCCTTTTCATTTGTGTCTGTGGGTTTTGAATCTTGTTATGCCTTAGACACAACCTTTGTCCTTTGAACATTTTTTCCTAATACTCTTCTGTATTTTTGGATATACATCATTTTTTCCCCTACCCACATGCCATCCATATATTCATTCTTAGTTGGCCATTGTATTTCTCTCACAAAGGTTTGTATTCATGATGTAAAGTTTTTTTTATATATCAAAACTATTTTTTCTGAGACATTCTCCTGAAATATTCTTCTCCTTTTTTTAAAAAAATGTAACTTGCTTCATCTGTATTGTCTACATAGATTTTTACAAATTAAAGCACAGGCTTCAAGTGTAAGGTATACCTTCATGAGAAATATATGTTTGAACAACCATTTAATTTCTCAACCTCATTTATCAGTGACATCGGAATAAAAGGTTCTGCCCATAGTTTGTCAGAATCAAGATAGATCACAGCATTTTGTAAACTCAAAAGTGATGTAGAAGCTTTGGAGGGTCTTTTAAAAATCTATTCCAGTTATGCTCTCAAGTAATTTTTTTTCCCCAAAGAGACGGCATGAAGAAGTCATTATGTTTAGCAATTTGTGAAAGAAGATGTAGGAGGATCTCTCTTCCACATATCCCCCATTACTTGAAATAGTTCTATGTATTCCTGTCATATGACAGTCAATAAGTACTCCCAGAATTATATTATTTAATGCACAGATAAGCATTAAGGATGTTCTCAGGTATAAATAGAAAAGAGGAGGATGTTCTCAGGTATAAACAGAAAAGAAGAAATGTCCACTGGCAAAGAAAATTGGCCCTATTGATGGGGTCCACCAGGATTCGGATCATTCTGAGGAGCATCTCTATATGGTATGGTCAGGCTGAGGCGTCACTCAGAACTAAGGCCATGAGGCTCTACATAAATGAGAAAATGAAAATGAAGAGTAATTTTGTTAAGTACCTACTATGCATAAGAAACTTTAAATAATGATAAAAACTGCTAACTTTAAGGGTTTGTTAGAGGCTGAATAGATTCTACCCAAGTTATCTAATCCTTGCACCTCCCTGTGACACTGATATTATTATGAGTATTGTATAGTTGAAGAAACTCTGGGTTCTTTGATGCCAAAGCCAGTGTTGAATTTTTCCCAAGGATCCTGAGATGCAGATGTCACCATGTGTGAGGTCTTGCGACATAGTATTTAAGTCGCTCCTTCACATGACTTTATGTGGAAGAGCTAGAATGCCATGAGGTCAGCCTGTCCCTGCACACTGTACCACACTGCCTTTCTGAGTGTTAGGATTCTTAGGAATGACCTTTTTTTTGTTTTCTTTCTTTTAATTTATCATCTATTACATATTTAGCTTTCATAAAATACAAAAAAATGAATTATTAGAAAAATTAAAAACATATAAAAAACATAAAGTCAACTCCCTTTTTTTTATTTTTCAATTCAACCATCATAAAATAACCCTGCCACATTGTTTTATATATTGCTAATGCTTGCCTATGATTTCTATGCCTTTCTTGTAGTGGTCTGAAAACACAACTTTGAAACTCAGCACCCATCCATGGACAAAGTTTTGAGGAGTGCTGCTGTTGGCTTTCAAAATCTGATCTAGCTAAAGAGGAGACAATTTCCTCATTGGTTAGCAGAAGTTTTTAGTATAGGTTTTATTTCAATATTTACCAGTGAGGCTGTGGATAATACTGCATAGGAAATATTCTAAAATACAGTTAAAAGTTAAAAGCCACTGCCCCTATTCTTTGTGTTTTTTTATCTAACCAAAGTTAAATAGAATGTCTTGACAATATGCCCCCAAGAATCCAAATTAATTTTGCTTGGTATGTATTTATTACTTGAAGGTCTACTGTCTCTATAACTTGTATAATCAAGAAATGCAGACCACTGTAAATTAGCTCCTGATGTAATAAAGATACTACATGTTGCAGGTATATTGCTTTTATCTCCAGAGGACAGGCTCATTGTTGTGTTGATTAATTAATATTCTTTTCCACTGTATTCAAGCAGGTTCAAGAAATTAATAGAAGAATGATAACAAAGGCAGCAAAGCAAACATTTCTCCCACAGAAACTGGAGGAATGTTTGTCTCCTGCTATTTCTTGCTGGGCAGAGCAAGTAGGCTTAGCTTCTGTCCCTTTTCCAGCATGTCTGAAAATAAATCTTAAAATAGAGTGGCCATGAAAAAATAGTAAGCCCAGGTTTTCCAAGGGAGAACAGGGACTACAGCAGAGACATATCTCCACATTCATTGTAAAATTATTTGCAGAATATTGATGAGAAAAAGACTTAATAAATAGAAAATGTAAGATTCACTTTTTTTTAACGTTTATCCAGCAATATTTTGTCCTCGCTTTCAAGACAAAACTGTTTTGATTTCTGCCTCCCCCTTCCCAGCACATGACTGATTTCTGGAGTTCTGCATTAACTTGGATTTAGCACTAGTTATTATTCATCTTAATTGGCCTTTAACTTAAGAAAGAGGTACTAGGTTAGAAGATTTACATGGCTTGGTCATTACATTGCATGTGTTACAACCTGGTCAGTGTAGAGATTTCTCTGCAATCAGGTTAAAATAATAGCAGAAGATATAAAAGAACCCTTGCTTGTCTTTATAATAGAGCTTTTGCTGATCATTACATTGGCCTCCTTGGTATCCCCAAAATTCCAAGGAAACTCTGCTCTTGTTCTTAAGTACTGCCCTGTCCTGAGTTCTTATCCGTTATTTAAAATATAATCAGTCATACATGGATTATTCATTTATGGAGCACCAGTATGTGCCAGGTCCTGTGGGAGATTGCTAGCTCTGTGAGAGATAGTGGTAAAGCCTTGGTTCCACCTGCAAAGGGTTTCCATGTTGTGGGGGACACACAGATATAAGGATTGATTTTGAACATTGAGTTCTTGCTATGATACAAAGACTGACTGTACTATGAATATTGAAGTAGTAACAATGGGCTAGGGTTGTGGTTCAGTGGTAGAATGCTTGCCTAGCCTGCATGAGGCACTGGGTTTGATCCCCAGCACCACATTAAAAAAAACAAAATAAAGGTATTGTGTCCATCTACAGTCAAAAATATTTTTTTAAAAAGTAGCAACAAACTACTTAAACAAAAGCTTGGCACTGTGCCCACACATGGACCAGCCACAGTTCTTCCAAGGGATTGGAGACACTGCAGTTATTGAAAGATACTTACTCCCTCTCATGAAGCACTTATGTCTGAATATCTAGTCTTAAGCATTGTCTTAACATCTAGTGGTTTTAACATCTAGCATTAAGCATGTAATAACAAGGTAAGTAGAATGTGCAGTGGGCATAACTAACAAAGTAATCTGCCAAGTGTTGGAGTTCATGTCTAAGAACATTTGCTCAGGAAGTGGGGTTTCAGAGGGGAGCCAAGGATTGGTAGAAGCTAGTCAGAAGTGAATGAAGGGTAAAGTTGGGAAAAATTTAGAGACCAGCTCTAGAATGAAGAGGAATTTTATTGAGCAAATGTGAGAGCTAGAATTGGATATCATAATCGAATAGACCTGTTGGCTAAATCCTGCAATCTAAGAATTGAAGTGTAGTCCTGGGAACTTGGAGGGTTTGGGAAGACCACTCACCAGGAGACCAGAGACCAGGGGTAAGTTTGGGCATTTTTCTTGGTCTCTCACACCTTTTTAACTCTCATCTGGAAAATATAAATGATACACTTATTCTTTGCCTAACTCATAGGGTGACTACACGTCTGTAATCCCAGTGGCTCTGGATACTGAGGCAGGAAGATAACGAGCTCAAAGCCAGCCTCAGAAATGGCAAGGCACTAAGCAACTCAGTGAGACCCTGACTCTAAATAAAATCCAAAATAGGACTGCAGATATGGCTCAGTGGTCAATGCCCCTGAGTTTAATCCCTGGTACCACTCCCCAAAATATTGAAAGTACTTTGTAAGTAATAAAATATATATAAGGTCAATTTTATTTCTTAGTAGCTTATGTGGCAAAGATAAAATATTTGGAAACAATTCTCTCGAGATATAAACAATTTCTGGAAGGTCGAATGAGAGATGATGAGCTCAAATGAGCAGGAGAGGGATCTTAATAGTGAAGGGGTCTTGGTCAGGATAATATTGGGGACTTTGGCAAACTGGAGAAGCCTTGCCCTGCCTGACAGTTGAAACAATGTGCTGTCATGTGAGAATATAGATACAGCAATGCTAGATCTAATTTTAACTTCTCAACTTTTCAAGATCTCAATTTAATGCTGGAAATTCAGATATTCATGGGAACCTCATTCATGACATGCTCCATCATCCCGCAGCCACGCTGGGTGCCTGCCACTCCCAGCATGACTCGCACTCAAACGTACACACACAAAACCCACAAAGTCTGACCAGTGGACTGTGACCTCAGGTTCAGTGAACAAAGGAAAGTAAATACATCCCCAGTCATTTGAAATTAATGTCAATGTCATACAATGGAGCCATACTCTGCTGCACCACGGTGAAATCCTTGCTTGAACACTGAATGGTGCCAACAGCCATTGTTACGTTTCTTGTCACTAGACTCTAACATATTTTGCCTACTCTTCTATCTCTTTTCCTCTTCTATAAAACTTAATGCAGCCTTCAGAGTCCAATTGGCTGACTTCTATAATGAGTGTGTCATACCCTTGTTCCAAAATTCCAGGTACTTCTGTCACACACTGCATCAAACTCAGATCTTAAGCTCAGCCCACTTCCTTTTTCTTGGTGCTCTCCTTCCTGTTCTACTTCTTCATCTCTGTATCTCACTAAGATTGTGTTCCAATCAAATCGGACCTTCTGGAAGGCATTTGTCTTGGCTCTCAATTCTCAAAGTTCTTTAAAACCACAAATACACAATTACAGAGCTTGTGGTTCTTTTTAATGGACTTCCAGAAATTTCCTTAAGCTGAGCAAGAAATGTGAATCTTGTTAATTGTTTATTATTATGGCTCTGTCTTATTAAAGCTATATTAAATCCTAAGCCAACTGCAAGTCGATGTGAATGCCTGATTACAAATGCACAGACACATACTCTCTAATGATGATTTAATCTCAACCTTAAAGACTGTCTCTTAAAATACACTTCTTATTTTATGTTAGCATTTTCATCACAGTATTCAAATATTTCCCTAAAAGTATTATTAGCACAATAAACTGAATGGGTAATGGGTGTGAGGTCATAAAATCTCATCTTGTATACTTTTGTATTATATTTTGTATTATACTTTTGTATTACCAATAGAGAAGGATTCTGCGGCTGGTATTTCTTTTTATGAACATGAAAAAAAAAGTTCCTAGAAAAAAATTGTGTTTGTTAAAAGGGGACACATATTTATTTTTTACCATATCTTTGATATTCTAATACACATGGTTTGGGGCTTCAATTTGATTTATATCCAGGATATGAGAAAAGGGAAAAGAAGTGATTTCTTTTCACTTATTCCTGTACTGAGGAATAAGTGAAAAGAAATTTCTTTTCACTTATTCCTGTACTTTTGGATGTATGGAAGAGCACTGTAGGACTTACTCTCGGTGATAAGAAAAGAAAATGGTAAGGGAAATAATATTGGAAGGATTACCGTTCTGGAAACCTTGGCCACCCCAGTTAGAGAGCCTCTCAGTTTAATCTTGACATTACATTCACTTTTATTTCACTTGGCTAGTCATGGGTTATGAAAGATTTTAATTGGAAAATTCCTTGGTCTCCTCTGATCTGCCGGGGATACATTTGAAGACATTCCGTGGATGTCTGAAACTGTGGATAGTACCAAGCCCTATAATGTATGGTTTTCTTCTTATTCATATAAACTTATGATGAGTGTAATTTACAAATTAGGCACAGGAAGAGACTGACAACAGTAACTAATTGAAAAATCACAACAATATACTGTAACAAAACTTATTTAAAACTTAATAAATAATTTCTTTTTACTTTCTGGATTTTTCCATTTAATATTTTCAGACTGCTGTTGACTGCAGGTAACTAAAACCATAAAAAGCAAAACCATGAGTAAAGGGTAACTACTTGCCTCCCAATTTCTCTCTGGGTGAAAATTGAGTTGTCTGATGTGTCCAAATTATAGAAGTGTCTAAGGCAAAATTCAGGTAATGATTTGTCTTACGACAATCACAAAGCAAGTAGAAGAATATTAATACATAATTCTTATGATTATGCTAACGGAATCACAAGTTTACATAAAATCAGTCCTGATTAAGAATCCCCAGGTAATGGGTGAGGTCTACTCACTCCTCAAATGAGTGGCTGCTTTCAGGGAATTTGGGTTTTGACAAAATTTTAGACAGAATTTGACAGCTGCACAGTTCTGTGTTTAGATCTCTTTTAGAGCAGTGCACTGGCAAATGCTTGGGTCTGATAACAAAGACTGAAAAGGTTTACAGAGAAAACCGAGAGGAACACTTGTCTTCTGCAGGAAGGAAGGCTTTAAGTTTCTGAATGTGAGTTACAAATGCGTCTTTCATGCAGACCATAACTGTAGATGATGACAAGGCCATGCATTACCATCTTCTGTCATTTATATGAGACCTGAGGAGACCAGGTGACAATGAGCTTGGAATACAAAGCTCAGGAATCTAGATTGTAGAAAGTAGTTACCTTGTGACCTGAAATGCTGTGTGGCTGTTTTTTAAGATGGCTAACTCTGCCAGTCAAGGAGAAGTCTATTAACTAACAAAATGTACATAGTTGCTGTTGCTTGTTGATAACAGAGTAAGAGATATTTTTATTCTTCTAGAAATTTCAGCATAATACAAAGCACATTTTCAGAGCAGGATTTAAGTTTTGATATCACTGCTGTGACAGAGTGTAAAGAATGAATTTAAGATGACTTCTGCTTACAATGTTCTTATTGCCCAAAAATATATAATTTGATTTGCACATTTTTGGGATAGGTAGGAAAAAAAAAAAGCAACTATTGTCAGATTTCGGTACCTGAAAAGCAGTTTATTTCCTTAAATAATGCCAAAAGTATAAATAAATAACAAATTTAATAAACACAGGTATGAGTCATTTAAAATATTTATCAGCTTTCATATATGTGAAATCACTTTAATATTTTCAAATGTATTCTTATGAAAGCATCCATTCTAACTAGTAAGTATATTTAATAATGCCTTTTAATCTTAATTATAAACCAGATAGATAGAATGAAAAACACGAATAAATACATGTGACCACATTAGAGTTTATATTATAATACAATTAAAAAATATTTATCAACTATCAAACTATCTTATTAACTGTTCAAATTTATAATTGAAATATAACCTTACAGAATGGTTTAAAGATCTACTTCTTTTATGACCAATTTATCCAATTCAAGAAATTAGTCTGTATTTAACATTTTAAGCCTATTGAAATAAAAAATAATGCTGAGTTTCTTTCCCAGTCTGAATTCTGATCTCTGATTTTCAGTGATTAGTGTAAAATACTTCATTTATCAAAAATATTTATCAATATAGTTTTCTAATTACCTTCTATATTTCAGGCACTGTGCTAGGCTTCAAAGATAGATGCATGAGATGAATTCTATTCTAGAGGACTTCATTGTCAAGAGGGGTGACAGGAGAATGGACAAATTACCACACAATGAATCAGAGAGGATTGAATCAGGAAATCTATGGAGTAACTGGGAAAACCTCACCTAAATGGATGACATTGAAGTTGATGGCTGAAATACACAGAATGAAGACACAGGGGGAAAATTATTCCAGGCAGATAAGAGAGCAACTGCAGAGACTCCAGGCTATGTTGGGAATTTCAATATGGTAGAACTCTTGAGTGTGAGTGCATGTGAGGCAGAGAAAGGTAGAGAGTGGATTAGAAGACCTGAGGAGACCAGGTGGCAATGAGCTTGGAATACAAAGCTCAGGAATCTAGATTGTAGGAAGTAGTTACCTTGTGACCTGAAATGCTGTGTGGCTGTTTTTTAAGATGGCTAACTCTGCCAGTCAAGGAGAAGTCTGTGTGCCTGCACAGAGGAGGAATCAGAAGGGAAGACTATGAGCATTTCGAAATTTTCTAGGTTCCCAAATAATAAGGGGCTGATTTAGGCCATAATGAAGAGAAAAAGGAAGAGAAGCTGGATTCAATAAACATTTCTGTTAGTGTCCGAAGATGTGAGTGATCAGTTGACTGTGATGGGACAGAGAGAGGGACCAAGTAGGGATGGGCCAAGAGTGCTGATCTAGAAGGCTGCTGTAGATGTGAAAGCCATGCGGTGAACCTTAGCCCTGGGTGAACTTAATGGGGGTAGGGAGAGAGATAAATATTAAGTTTGAACCTCCAGAGGACTGTAATCTGGCCATGGAACTCTCAAGACTGTGACTGTTTTACCTGTGGACAGGTGAGTGTTGAATGGAGGAAGCAATGTTATGTGACAGTGGACATCTTTCCCCTCAACCCCTGGTCTAGGAGAGTGAATGAAAGAGTCGAAGGGCATCATAGAGGGAAACTTGCTTATATTTCCAGACTCAGAAGAATGGAAGAGTCCACCAAAGGGGACAGAGTAAAGCAAGGGACACTTGGACATAAGCGACTGCTCAGGAAAGCAAGGCAAAAATGGATTTGAGCAGAAAGGAGTCGCGTTCATTGTCAAATTTCACGATGTCGCAAGTAATATGAAGACAGCCTTAGGTGGGAAATGAAGTTTGTGGTCATCTCAGAAAGAGTGAACCAGCGGAAAAGTTAGCCCTATTGTAAGAGGTGGAATAATGGATAGAATGGATATGGCCTGAGCAAGGGAAGAGTCAGCATTGGTAGGCAGCTAACATTTCCTACCAATTTGGTGTTAAAGAAAAATGAGGGGTTTTGAAAAGGAAGAGAGTTGAGCTCATTTGTAAGGGAAGGATGTTTGTAAAGGATGAGAGAGACTGAGAAGGAACATATTACTTACAGAGTCACTTCCCTGGAAGTGGAAGAAGGGCCATGGACACCCCATTCCTCCAAGATGGGAGCCAAGAAGCTAAGATTGCAAGATGGTAAAATGAAGCAATTTCCTGCTCTTGGGCTCTGTTAGTCTTTGGGAAGGAGGAAGCCTAGTTGTCATTTGAGAGCTGACAAGAGCAAAGTAGTAAAGATGTGTTAACAGCCGCTTTGAGGCGGAAGGCAGGGGGGCGCTGAGTAGGTGCCCAGGAAGGGATTTCTGAGAAGCAGTGAGATGTCACACTAAATAGAGGCCACCCACCTGCCCAGGGGTGTTTTGACCAGTATCATTGAAAAGCTTGGCAGCAGGAGTAGAAAAGGTCCAGTAATTAATATGCTCAGAGTAGGACTCTGATGCAGAGGTAGCATGGAAGGACAGTGGGACATAGTATAAATGTCTGAAGGCAGCAATGGGAAGATAGATGTAGGGTGGCAGCGGCTAAATAACCAAGACTTCCATGGCTTGTGCTTTTCACTCAAGTCTCAGGGGCTTAGGCAGAAAGACTTAATTTATTCCAAGGCAGCTTTAAAAAAAGACAAATATTTAGACAGGAATCAGCTTCTCTTCCTTACTAGATTCATCATTGTGTAAGACAACACAAATGGAGAAAGAGAGACTGACTCATTGGCTTCATTTTCTAGAGTTTTTTTGTAGTAAAATGAGTACTCTGAAAGTTCATCCTTTGAATAGGATTTTAACCAGCTATCTTATCTCAACAGCTATCTTTGTAATTGCTTGGATTCTCCCTTGCATTCTAGTTAGTAGGGGATAATAAAGAGTGACCTTTGGGAAGGGATCATTATAAATTTATTTATAAAGATCTCATTGTCAGCGTACAGCTGATACTCAAGCTCCTCTGTTCTGTTGGCGTCTGAAGTAAAACCTTTAATTTACTGCTGTTGAAATTGGTTGAGGGCTGCCTTCAGGTATAAAGAGGCTTGTCATTAATACGTTCTCTGGGGTGTGACATAGTGGACTAGATGCTGAACTTGCTGGCCTGGTTCTGCCCTCAACCACTTAAATCCCAACATGCCACTTTATGTCTCAGAGCCTCAGTGTAATCTGCATAAAAATAGCTCTGCTTTTTCTCATGTTCAGCCTGAGAGCCTACAGGGGGTGTGTGTTTGGGGGTGGGGGTGGCGAAATCATCTTGTAACAAAATTCTCTCAGATGATTCTGCCTCCTTCTCTCTCTCTCCTTTCATTCCCTCCTTTCTTCTCTCCTGTCCCCTTCCTCTCCCTTCTCATTCTGAATGAAGTCAGAATGTTATGGAGACAAACATAAGTAAGGTCTCACATTGCCTCCTGATCTCTGTCTCAGGTCCCAGCGCAGGTGTCTTAGTCTGATGCAATCCATGTTCCTAGCAGAGTGGTGATTCACTCTTATTTTAAAAATATTATTGAGTATTTATTGAATGCCTACTAGGTGCTAGTAATATATGTGAATTCAAATGATTCTCTAATGCCATTTTTTACCCCATAACAGTGAGATTTTCTGTTCATTTATGACTCAACCATTGGACTATGGCTTCCCAAAGAAGGTTAAGCTTCATATCTTCAAATCCCTGCCAGCCAATACAGTGTTAGACGCATAGTGGGTGGTCAATAAAGATGTGTTGGTTAAACGAATTAGGTATAAGTATATTTACCAGTCCAAATGTTACAGAGCTAAGGGCTTCCAGGAAACTGAGGCAACGTGAAGATACCCTTCAAACTCTGATTCTTGCAATAAAATCAGAAAAATTTCAGACATTTCTCTCAGAGAAACAGGAATGAGTTTATTGAAGGAAAAGGGAAAGGGGACACTCTCAAAGGGAGAGAGACAATGTGTCTCTCCTGCACTCAAGTTTTATTGGGGGTGCCAGGGAAGTTTCCCTGAGAGTCCTGCCCAGGCCCACCTCTTGACTTTTGAAGGACAGCAGAGTGACATCAGACTTTCAAGTCCCCATTGTCATGACAACTCTAGGTCACCTTGGCCCCTGCTGACTGGTTCTAATTGGATTCTTAATCATTTTCACAGGTTTTATAGTTAGGAATTATCTGTATCTTATGGAATCTGGTCTGTGTAAAGGATCACAGATGTTTCTCCTTTCAAATAACTTGGGTTCATCTTATCAGCATTATTTCCTGCCTGAATTTCTTTGCATGTAACAGGTAGTTTGCTGAGGGATGTGACATATCCTGTCCACTTAGGCCAGGCAGGGCTACAGGTAAATTGCTTTTTGGCCAAGAGAGCTTGTGTGAGTGAGCACAGTGGGCCCATTTTATAGAATTATTCATTAACCTCCTGTTCCCACCATCCTCCTCTGTCTGTCCCCTAACACAAAGGATGGATTGGTAAATATACATGTTCACTTGTTTATACCCTGGATCTTCTAAAAGAGGAAATGTATTTAGGAAAGAGATAGTATAAGTATCTGTGATGTTAGGAGCAAAGCAATATGATTGATTAACTTGATTTGGTCTGTGATCTCAGAAATAAAAGCAACTTTCTGATTTTGGTCAAACTTCTAGTTCAACTTCTCCAATAAGCATTTTCTGAGGGTAATGACGACAGATGAAATGTGAAGAAATTCTATTCATAAATGCCTGAGTGGGGCAGATTAAGCCCACAGAAAAATTAAGATGTTTAGTTTTCATTGATGTCATCCAATAAGTGATTTCGGTGAGTCACTTGTTTATTTTGTAGTTGAGCAAGTTGTAAAATGAATTGAGTTTCCACAGCTTTGGTATAAATAAAGATGCACCATCTCGTGCTGTTATGTAGTAAGAGAAGGAATTTTCAAAATAGTTAAAAAGACTGGTACACTGTATGATCATAATGCCATTATCCAAAGAAGTGATTATCCACAGTTTGTCTCCATGGACTATTAGTTACCCTATGAGAAGAATATTTTCACTAAATTGGCAGTTGCTTGAATTGATTAGTTGAAATAATCTCCATCTTTCATCATATAGTGAGATGCTTCCTGAGATCTGGTAAGTGAAACGAACATTTGTCATGAATGTTTTCTCCAAGGGACACAAACCAAAATGGTCAAAAATGTTTAAAAATTTAATATATTACCATCTATCTGACTCATTTCCATTGTCAAGTAGATGGACTAACCTTTAGTTTTGGGGGATATTTGTTTTTAATATTCCATTTTCTTTCTTGCTTTTTTTTAAGTTGAACTTTAGGAAATTGTACTTGTGTTCATGAGGGCAAATATGAATATTCCAGAGGGTGTCTCCTTAGAAACTCCCTGAACTCTGACCCCCCCACACACCCCATTTCATATTATTTTTCAATTTCCTAAAAAGGACTGCATGGAAGTAATAGTGAAAAGAATATAGGATTCAGATTCCGGGATAGTTGATGGTATGACCCAGGACAAGTTATTAATCTCACTGTTCCTCCGTTGTCTCACGTAGGAAATGAAGAGTGATGGTTTAATGAGTTTGTGAAATACCTAATCACAGCAGGATTAAGAGTGGAATGATCGAACCTACAGAGATGTTCGTGTTGTAGTTGAAAACTATTCAATGTGCAATGATGGATCACTGAATCTATTAGATCTTCCAGGCCAGCCAAGGGCATTATTTCATGCTCTGGGATGTAATGGTATCTGTTGGAGACACATGAACTAAACCAACAAGACTATCTTGAGCAGATCCAAAGCCATATGTTTTGATTTTTGAAAACCAGTTTCGTGACTAAAGAATGGAAGGAGATAGCTTATTGATAATACAAAAAAGCAAAGGGTACAGTGGCTTTAATTGACATATAGATACAGTTTCCAATGGCGGTAAAACAGGACTCCAAAGGACTTTGTTTTTATTGAGCATACCTGTTTTCTTACCTTTTTTGGTAATGAAAATGAAAAAGGGAAATTGGTAAATTGGGAGGTCTTAGGGAAACAACGTCATGAATTGTGTGAAAACTACTTGCTGTGTTAAATGTTTGCTAGAAGAACTGGGAGAAGGAACAAGATAAGTGTGTCCAGGAAAGAAAAGTATCAGGAGAAATGACAGTTGTCCGTTAGCCCTTGAGGGGCCAATTCCAAGGAAAGGAAAAGACTGAGTTTACCTTGTTTTAACATAAAATTGGAACCACAGAATAGCAGTTTTTTAAAAAGGTGGAGTTTAGCTTAAGACAGAGAATTTGCTAATTAGAAGGATTCCTCTATAAACAAAAAATTGTTCAGGGGCTAGTGCTCCTCTTGGCAGAAGGTAACTCAGCAAATGCTAGAAGGAGAGGGTAAGGCACATGTTTGAGTAGGAGACAAAAGATGTGCTTTAGATTCCATAATTCAATACTATTTTTGCTCTATGGTTGACTGTTGCAGTAATTTGTAGTCCCCCAAATACTCAAAGCCAGCATATTTCTATATGACAACATCTCATATTTCTATATGACAAAATCCTTTTCAGGCTTCTCAGTTTTTGCAACTCTAAAGTTATCTCTCTACCTACTACATTTTATCAAAAAAATAGAAAAATGAAGCTTTTCTTATTTATCAGCCATGTTCAAGACATGTTTTCATGATGCATGGATTTCACTTTTGTTTTTTATAATGGTGACCCATTAGAGATTTGCCTGTCTAAATCCATTTTCTTGTCAGGATTGGAAATGACAGGTTATTCTAATGCCCCAAATATTAATTTCTATGGCATATCTGTATATTTCATCAGCCAACTCATCTGTGAATTTTCTGGATTTCGATTAGTTTGTCCTAAACTCTTGGCAAGCTAAATTTCTCTAACGGTCTTCAATTCATTGCATTAAATGCCTGTTCAGCCTTGGAAGTTATATTGATTTTTTTCTCACAGCAAAGTGACAAATACCATTTTCATGACTATAATAGAGATTGATTATATTTTATGGAAGAGAGAGAGGGGGCAGGCAGAAAGAGGGCTGATCTTAGTGAGACAAACTTAGGGCATACAAAAATGAAAAAAAAAATGATTTGAATTAATAGTGAAGTTAATGAATTCAGCCATTGTTGATGGAGACATATTTTGAGGAAAAAAAAATGAAAAGTTCTGCAGCTACACAAACTGTGAAGAATTAAAGACATATTTCAGTACATTGAAGGTGCAGGTTTTATGAACCCTTTCTAAAAATGAAATAGTCACTGTTTTCAAAGCTAAAGTTATGACATTGAACCCCCCCACACACACACACACGCCTCAATGTGCTGCGTGAGAGTAATTATATTGAAAGATATTTTTCAACAAAGTTAAAATAAAAGTAAATCATAATCAATGGTAACTAAGTTTGAAATATTATCCAGTCTATGGGGAGCAGTCTGTTTCTGATATAATTTAAGCAATCTAAATTTAAAATTTAGCTGGTTTCCTTTTCACTCTAAGCTTTCTAGAATTAGGTGTAAAATGGACCAAATGTTTATATGTTTTTATTATTCTGCCTTGCTGCTCAGTATCTCTTACCTTATAACCTGAAAAATATTATGTATGTTTTTTAAAGGTATACCTGTCATAGACGTAATGTATTTAAACTGTTTTTTGAGACTTGTTGAAATAAGCTCTGGCAGACTTGAAAACATTGCCAGGGGAGATTATAGAATTACTTTCTCTGGAAAAAAAAAATTAAAACAAGGAAACCATTTCACATCTGCTTTAGGGACACTACCTATTTATTCATCTTCTATTCTTATCACCTGGCACTATACCCAACATAACATCTGGTATCTACTAGAAGTTCAGTAATATTTGTTATATTAATAAGTGGATTTTTCTGATAGGGGAACTGCATAAAGCTCATAACAACCAGTGTTTGTTGAGCTACTAATACATGCCATGGAACTTTACATATTTTTGCCTCTCTAATCTTTGTAACTTTTGTAAGGCTGCAGAGTAGTAAGTCCCAAGTGTTGGGCAGGAGGCAAAAATGAGCATCAATGAAATTGAACAATATTTGAACTTAGAAAGCTCAGGAAAAAGGAAAAGTGATCTCAAAGATTTTTTTTCCTTTGGATTCCAAGAGTTTCTAAAAGTCCTTGGTCATTCATACAGTGGATAGATGAGCCTCCATTTTTTACAGATTTATGGTTAAGTGATACAGAAAAGATTCCAACAACACTTGACTATTTCTTTTTATCATATATTTAGAGAAGAACCTTTGTGGTGGTTGTTTTTTTCATTTTCTTGAACTTTCTAATTTACATATTTGGGAAGAATGCTTTCATTCAAGAACTTAATGTTTGCTCAAGTATTCCCACAAGTTAGAAAGTGACTTTTAAATTAACTTAAAATAGCAGATGCAGGGGCTGCCACTTGTCAGCTCCTTCTCTGGAGCCCTGCACGGTGGTTTTCTCCTTGTTGCCCCCCAGCTCAGAGCAGGCCTAACAGAGCGAGCAGCACCTTTCCCTGTAACCTGCAGCCAGCAAGGAGCACGTGTGTATCTGTGGTGCTATTGAAATATTTGAAAACTCGATTTAATTTATATCACATTATAGCTCTTCTATAATTTACTTTTCCTCTAATGTTTCTTCAAATTGAAGTGAAGTTAGTTTAGATTAAAACCAACTGCTCAAAAATTGAAAAATGATAACCAGAAAATACATCAATTCACTCAACAACAGAGAATTTTATGATAAAATTACCTTCTTTTCTACAATATTTAAAATCTCAAAGAAATTTTCTGACTTTTAACAAATTCAGAAATCAGTTTTGTGTCCATTATTTTAAAAACTGGTGTGTTGAGTGTAGAAAAAATATCCGTCTTTAGGTAGTGTAAAATTAGTGATGTAAAATGAATCTATTGAGCATCATTTTGAAACTAAATTGCTATTCAATGGCTTCCTGTTTGAGTTATAATATTTTATGAGAACAAGTGACATAACAGCATTAAGTCAAAGAATGAGGGCGGTGGTTTTATTCATGTAATGAAGGATCAAGCAGCATAATTACATAATTTAGTCTAAGAATTCTAGTTTATATATATATATATATATATATATATATGTTAGACTCTACACTTTAAAGATGTGAATATAAAGTCTCCTCCCTCAGATGGTAATATTGATAGGTTAATTAAAACAGAAGGCTTTTTGTAACATAGAAGTCAATATGTACATCATTAACTTTTCTGAATGATTTTTACAGGCTGTGATTGCATTAAATTTTGAGGATTAATTAAGCAAAGGAAAAGGAAGCCAGCTTCCCCTCACAGCCTCTTCAAGTGACACTCTTCTCCCGAGTTATTTAAAATTCTTGGCCAACATCTAACGGATGTTTCAAATACTATATATAAATTTTTAACTACTTCAAAGTTAAATTTTTATATAATTTTTAAAGTTTCTTTTCTAACACTAGAGTCGTTGCTCATTGTTAAGAAATTGAAGTGGCAAAGATCGATGTAAATTAAAAAGGGAACACCTTCCCTTGTCAATCTGTTCTCTATATCTGCTCTAAATTGAGATTTTTTTCTAGAAACAATGAATCATTTATAAATACATATATAAACACATATCTCCTTTTTTATTAAAAATTGGATTACTCTGTACATATTTTTGTACAATTTGCTTTTTCTACTAAATTATCTTTTTTTTTTTTAAAGAGAGAGGGGAGAGAGAGAGAGAGAGAGAGAGAGAGAGAGAGAGAGAGAGAGAATATTTATTTCTTAGTTGTTTTCGGCAGACACAACATCTTTGTTTGTATGTGGTGCTGAGGATCAAACCCGGGCACGCATGCCAGGTGAGCATGCTACCGCTTGAGCCACATCCCCAGCCCTCTACTAAATTATCTTAAGCATTATTCCACAATAATGTAGACTGTTCAAAAATTTGAGATTATGGTTCCATACTTTATCATAGAATGTATGAACCTTGATGTGCCTTTTCCCTTACTGATGTTCTTATAAATTGTCTCCCTTTTTCCTTTAAATTAATGATTATATGTGCATGTATGTGCATGCGTGCATTCTATCAGTGCCTGAGCTAAACTACAGTCACTTTTTTGTTGTTAAAGAGCAGGTGCAATAAAAAGACAGCTAAGTATTAGCAATTGACCCTTGAAGTAATCCATCAGCTTAAACTCCAGGAATAGTTACCAGTTGTCTTCTTTCCAGAATACAGTGGGGTGATGATGTGCTAATTTCTTTAATGATTACACATACAAATTCTTACTTATCTGGGTGGTTATAATTGAGAGAGAAATTCTGAAAGTGGGCACTGATTATCAGAGCAGAGTAAGGTTTTTTTAAAAGTGTGTGTGTGTGTGTGTGTGTGTGTACGCACACGCACATGTGTGTGTTTTGGATAATAACATTTTGCAGTTGAACTTTGGAGTCACTCATAAAAATAAATCAGAATTGCTGATATATAAAATGATCAGATGAAATTTTTGGATTCAGGGCTTGTGCTTGGAGAACCAATTCCTTCCTTTCTACCTCTGTCTTAATCTTCTCAGATTCTAAGTCAAATCTCACCTCTTCCAATGAAGGCCATGGGCAACTTCTACAGCATTTATCTCCTTCACAAGTTCACACTCAAGATTTAGGATTGTTTCCTAGGGTTCATGTGTGATTCTTCTCTGTATCCCTCATAGTGCCTATCCATAGTCAACTCTGTCAAAATGTGTGGGTTGAATGATAGTGTCATTAAGACTCTGGCAAGATCAGATCAAAGCCTGCAGAGTTTCAACAGAGTCATTTCTTGATATTTTATAGTTTGTCCTACTTCAAGGAGATTTTGTCGCTCTTATTTCAAATTGGATATTACTCATTTTGGTGAATGAAACAAAAGCTAATGCTTGCCACTTATTTGAATCTATTTATTGCACATTTGAATTATCTGACAAACAATGCCTGAGAAAGTTAATTCATATCAAAATTAGTTTTTAGATTTTATTTGAAATTTAATAACAACAACACATAATTTTTCCCCAATAAGTCTGTTATAGGTCCAGTTTGCTTAATGATTTTTTATTGTGTTCTGTTTTGCAGTACTAGAGATTCAACCCAGGGGTGCTTAATCTCTGATCTACATCTGCAGCCCTTTTTATTTTTTTATTTTGAGATAGCTAACTAACTTGCTGAGGCTAGCTTTGAACTTGCCATCCTCCTGCCTCAGCATCCAACTTGATTAACTTTTAAAAAGTACTTCAGTTTTCTTAAAAGAAAATTATTTTGATATTCAGAATAATTTATCAGTAACTTTAATATAATATTGTGCTAAGGTCATAAGAATAAATGTGACATTTTTTCATAGGCCCAGAATTTTAAATGCATTTGAATCTGGTGCTGTATTCATCACCATGCTGGGGATCAAACTCAGGGTCTGACATGTGCTAGACAAGTGCTCTACCACTGAGCTATCCTCCCAGCCCCTCTGTGCTATATTTTAACTGTAGAGGGCTAGGTTACATTATTTAGGATAGCAATGAGTGTAACCTGGCAATGTCTTCATAGAAATTAGAATTGTCTTCATGCTATTAAAAATAATAATTTTCTGAGAATGCAAAATGGAACTAAATTTACCAGTGTTTTTCAAGATTGCCTCAAAAGCACTATTCATTTGGGAAAATATATTTGGGAAGTAGGCATCCTCCCAATATTGTTTCATGGCATAGAACATTTTTTTCCCTGTTTATTTTTTTTCTCTTATGTTGAAAGTCAAGCACTTGGTAAGTCACCTTGGACAAATGGAAGCGATTTATTAATTTGTCATTTGCCTAAACTAAAAATATCTTAATGAATAAAAAGATGTCCATCAGACATATATTCCTTTCTAGTAAAGCTAGCAATTCCAGACATTAGTGGACTGTCTTTGGCCATCTTGGTCTCCTGTAGGTTTGGCTGGGGAGGAGCAGGTGTGAGCTTCCAAAGTGTCTTTCCATGTGTCTCAGTGGGGCTCCCCTCCCATGCCTCCACAGGAGACAGCTCATCTGTTTAATCCTTACGTTTTAGTCAACCTTTGTTATTATGCAGACAGGGCTCCGAGGCTCAGCTGGATTTTGACTCTCCGAATGAATTGATGGGGTTCTTTGATCTTAACTGTGTATTGCATCTGTTTCATCTTTCTTCTTAATGCATAGTCTTCCAAACTCCAATTCTAGCTGGTGCTCCTAAAAGAAATTAATAATCACACAAACAAATAAAACTTGCCGGTGTAAAATTCAAGCACAAAACCCAATTCCTTGATTGAACTTTCTTTGTTTGGCATGGTAAAACTTCCTTGAAAAATCCCCAAAGCAATTTAATTACATTGCTCTGAAAGAGACCATCCAACTTGAGAGTGTGTTACTATGTGCCTGTGAATGTATATGTGCATTTCATAGGGTAGGGTCAGCTTTGCAAAGAAAATGGTAACAGTTGATCATTTTAACTTAGTGAATTACATAATAGCCTGATATTTTTAATAGACTGCATTGCAGGAAAAGGCATAAAACCTACTTATAAAATCTACCACAAAAATATAAAGAGCAATATTCATCTTTTGGGTGGGAATGAAGATACCTGCACTGCAGAGAAAAATCAGTTTAAATCAGAACAAATTATATGGAGAAATCAGTCTAGGACATAGTATGCTACAATATTATTGTTTTTCAAGACATATCTTTAAAATGAAATGTGTATGTTCATGTGTGAACTAAAAGTGGAAAAATTGAGAAAACAGTATAGACTGTTTGCCCACATGAAAGAATACAGAGTTACGGTAAATTGAGCCAGAAAAGATCAAGTTTTTATTTGATTAACCTTTGATATTCTAATCTAGTGTTTTGGAGACTTGGATTATTTTATGTTTACTTTCAATCTCCAAGAATCATTTATGTTCAAGTATAACGTGTTCTGGTGATGGTCACATTAACGTCAAAGCTGTCAGAATAATTTCAGCTGAGCAGGAAACTGATGCTTCCTAGGAGCCACAGGTCCTTGAGGGAGTTACACAAAAGTTCCTCTCTGAGAGCAGGAAGATGCTGTGTGACCATCTAGTACACTTAACATACACTCTAACCCAACATATTTAGGCTGAATATACTAATAACGGTTAGTGAATTGTCAAAATACACATTTTTCTTAGGCTCATTTAGAAATAGAACATATAAAGAATTTTATTCCTCAAAGAACTCTATAATATTGCAGTTTTAAAAATACTTGCCTAACTTTTTTCTACTTAAAAGTATCTCCCAAGCCCCCGCATGGTACTCCACTCTGAACTAGGAAGATTTTTATCACTATTTTTGAAGTTTCCATATGGAATCTGAGAATAACTGCAGGAAGGAAATGTGAAAGGTTGCCCAATCCCTCTTTGGGCAGAACTACTCTGAGAACCACTAAAGATAGCTTTACTCCTCTATGTCCACTTTATTCCTCTTTATTCTCCTCTCTGGAATGTAGTTTTGCTTACTTACTTATTCTGCCAATCAATGCTTCAATTTGAGAGAAAAGATCAAAGATGAGTGGTTTCAATGTACTTCATTTAATTTCCCTGACCTTATTTGCTTTCTCTCACACATGGTGGATGTGTTTCTTCTATAAAAATGAAAACCATAATGCTTACACTCTTAGCCTATAAGACTCTGTGCTGCTTGAACTTCTGAAAGTCATGATATAGGCTTTCCCACATGGATGGGTCAATGAAAGCTTAGACCTCTGATCTTGTATCTGTGCTTTCTTGTGACTTGCCCATCTCCAAATTTCCAGTCTGAGTAGAATAACACCTATTTGGTCCATTGATATAATTCTCATGTACATGCAGCTTACAGCATGAGAATTTATTTAAAAGATGATAAATTGCTTTCTGCACATTTTTTTTTGTGTTCATCAATTCCTACCTAATTCATTCTTAACTTGCTTTCTTATTCTTTCCTCATAGTAATTGGGTGATTAAATTCATTTCCATCATTCTACCTAAATGTGAAGGTTGATTTTTCTAATGTTTATCTCCAGAGAAGGAACAGAAGAAAACATTTATGGGTTGCATTGGTGGAAATGATCATTTCTAGTTAGTCCCTGCCACTAAAATGTGCTGGCTCAGGATCATTCACCATTCCTTTTGATCTATGGCTGTCACATTGAGAACCTGAACATATTTTATACCCACAAACTTTCAGAGAACCAGCATCCATTCCCAGAATTTGCCCAGGAATGTGTTATTTCAAAACCAGAAGTTTGAGTGATCAATTTGTAAATCACAAAATCAACTTAGCAGATAGATCATGACCAGCACTTGAAGGAGGAGGAAATTAGAAATTTTAGAATGCACTGTATGTAGTGAGGCTTAGTATTATTTCATGAATACATTTTTCTCAAATAGATTTGGAGTGTGTGTGGTACTTGGTCATGCTGTAAATGTTTTCTTATCATGGATTTCAGTGGGTAAAAAAAAGCCAGAAAAACAAAATGAAAACAAAGCATTGAGTTAAACCATATACCCTCCAGTAAGCTTTTGCCTGATGTTGGGCTTTTGAATTTAGAGTATTATTTTCCTATATTCAAATTCTATTATTTTTTCAACAATTAACCTCAAGCAAATCAAGGGAATTAGCTCATGGCAATGGAAATAATTATGAAAGCTTAGCAAATGCTTCCAGAATTATTAGGAGCTAGGCTGTACCAGCTTACTGAAGGTGCAATGCTCTTACTGATTAAACCTTTAGCTTTAGGTAGCTCTGTAAGAAACAGACATGAATATTTAGTTGCATAAGAGAAGCACACAGTTCACAGGAAAAAGGATTTTGTTAATACCTTATTTTGTTTTAGGGCCAAACAGAGTGAATATAAACTATGACTGTAAACTTGTGTTATGACAAGAAAGAAAATAACAGCTTTTATTCTTTTAAAGTATCTCCAGGTTCAAATCATTGCATGTTCACTTTTAAAACACTTTTGTGAATGTGATCCTTCTTTTTATTAAAAATTACATAATTATTTGTTTTTCTTTTCTTTTGTATCTACCAGGAGTTAACACAGGGAAGAAATTGTACCCTGATTGCACATTCACATTTTATCTCAGGACTGAGAAATGTTAAATGTTGTTCAACTCTTCAAGGTAAGTAATAGAGAGAAAAAATTATAATTGTTTTATATATAAGTATATGGTTTAATATTCGTTGCTCTCATTACTGGGCATGTCATTCTCACTCTCCGTAATGTCCGTGGTGGGATACAACCTCGGTACTTCATCACCCACAGCAGTAGTGTCACATGCAAGCTTGGCAGAAATAAAGAATATCAAGCTCCCGCCCAGCCTTACTGAATCAAAATCTGCATTTTAACAAGATCCCCTGGTATTTTACGTAATCATTAAAGCCTGAGAATTGCTGGTATATAAGATAAGGATAGCCAATTGCTATATGGACCTGTGTGCATTTCATGGATAACATTTGCTCAGGAAAAGAAAAATTAATAAATGGAAAGAACCAGCAGTTTTTCATACTCTGCAGCTGTGACTGACCAACTAATAGTGTCTGGAATTAATGATGATGACAGTGACGCTGCTGCCCACGAGAACACCTGTTTGTTACCTCGTGTTTCCCAAAGTGTACCATTTAGTCAACAGCTAAGGCATTTAACCTTCATCTTTCCCTTATAAGTTTATGCTATTTTACAGACAAAGCAACAGGTTGCCTAAACTCCTTACCCCCTGGTAAATCCAGGCATTTTGAGATCATGCCCAAGTCTGTGATTAGTAACTGCAACTTCCAAAATTAGGAAAGACTATTTCAAATGGGAAGAGAAAATGTAACCCTTGAAAGATTTCTATGAAGATATCAGTTGACATTTGTTTACATAGTATTTGCAATGAGCAATAAGTTGTCAAAATTTGCACATTTGAAAAGACAAGTAATGCCCTAAGTTTTAAGCCCACATCAGACTTTCAGCTTTTCAACTCACAATTTAATATGTATGTGGAGTATGTGCTGTGTGACATCATTGATCCGATTAGAAAGCCCGTCATCAGGACATCCTGTTGGCTTCTGGAGGACTTAATTCCCTTTCTCTGAGGACAAATATTTGGACATTTGTAACATGAGAAAGGACTCCTTACTTGAGATGACTCTAGAATTGCACGGAACGTAGGAATGCAGTTTCTCTCTTGCACTGAATCAAATACTTTTTAAGGAAGCCACCTTTGAAAAAGAAGATGCTGCAGGCATATCAATATTTTGACATTTACTGGAGGAGGAAAATGAACTCATGCAACAAATGGTATTGAAAGTAGTATTGAAACGAGAATAGAAAGGAAAAGGTAGTTATGAGGTATTATGGTATAGAAAAACAGTACCGTGTGCATAGCTGACCATCTGGACAGACACCAGCTGGTGAATCGTTCCCATCAGTATGGGAAAGTGGAGAGTTTCTGGAGCTTTTTATAAAAGACCGAAATAGACTGCAAATTCGAGTAGGGGGAATGATTTATTTTTAAGTTGTAAAATTTGCTAATGTTGTATTATTTATATGACTGTAAAGTTTATACTGTAAAGAATAGTTCTCTTTCCCCTCCTGTTCCCTCGGCCCAAATTTTCCTACTAAAGCAAGCATTGTGAGTGGTTCCTTAGGTATTTTTTAGAGATTTTTCTCTAAATATACAAACATTATGTACAAAATCCTTATTGAACAGAAGGATAATTCACTGTACATGTGATTCTGCCATTCTTCTTTTCCTTAAAATATATCCTATAAATTACCTCATATCAATATTTCTGGTCCACTCATGTAAATGATCCTATGGCGTTCCATAGTATGGATATAATACACCTTATTGAATCAGTTACCTTAGACGGCTTTTTTAGATTATTTTCAATCATTTACTGTTAAGTAGTACTGCAGCTAGGATCCTTGTCCATATATTATGCTGCAGCATCAGATTCTAGTGCTCCTCTGGTAGTGACAGAGCATATATTAGATACCTACTATGCGCTAAGCACTGACATGTGTTATGCATGATCTTCATAACAGTGTTACACGATGTTGATGATAACAGTCCTAATGAGGTTTAATAACTTGCCCCAAGTCTCAGAGTTAATAAGACAGGAGCTGTGCAAGGAATGGAGGCAGAATGTCTGACTCCTGAGACCAAGACACAACAGAGAAGGGAATAGCAGGCATTCAGTTCTTCATCTCGCAGGCTGGAGTCTGAAATTAATACACATATGAGACTTAATTAAACATATTCAAGTGATCAGAGGGAAAGGAAGGACTGTCATAAGAGCCAATGAAAGAAAGTTTATGGCGTCATCTGCAGCAGAGATTCAGGCTTCATGGTTTGTCTGGATCCCAAATGATTCTTCTCCAGGGAGAGGGTTCTGAAATCCAGATTGCCTTGTCCTCACCGACTGCTTCAACCTTTAAAGTAGTCCACACTTACGCATTGCATTTATGTTATCCACACCCAGTTCTGATGTATGGCAACTTGTGTACCCTGGAGGAAAAGCATTCTTAGGTGACAGTTCTGAATTGGGATTTGTGGCCACAGGAAGCAGAAATTAGCAAGTGCCCACACTGGAAAACAAGGATAAGAATGCCCAAATAAGAACACTTGAGATTTCTCAGATGATGCCAATTTCTCTAGGTTCATTCTCCTATCATAATCTCCATGTGCTGACAGCTCCACATCTTTATAGTCATTAAAGTGGCCATAGAGAAGTCAACATGGGAAGCTTCTTTATAAGACCTGTCTTAAAAAATTAAAAAAAGTCTTATAAGTCTCATACAGATTATAATTTGCGATTGAGTTTTCATTATCTTTTGTTTATTCTTATTGCTGTTGTTATTTTACAAACCAGTTTTGCCATCTAGATCATTTCAATGCCTGGTCTTTTGGTTTTGAAACACTGAGTTTTCTTTGTTTCAAAATACTTCATTTAATTCAGTGACTTTTTGGCTATTTGATAGAAAAATAAAGACATGTCAGAGTTATTGATATGGTAATTATTATAAAAGTAACAACTAAGCTATATAATGAGTGTTTACCATAAGTCAGGAAATATGCAAAGGATTATATATGCATTATTTGGCTTAATACCAAATTCCTCTAGAGTAGGTATCACTATTGTTTTTCCCATTTTGTAGCTGGAGTCTTATACTCTACTGTTTGAGACTGATAATCGTACATGCTGTGGTCAGCTCTCTCTATTAGTGAGTCTTATTTTTATGTATTCAACCAATGGCAGGTTGAAAATATCCAGGAAAAAATTATATGGAGACAGAACATATACAGACATTTTTCTTATTATTATTCAACTAAAGTATAACAACTTCACATAATAGGTATGTTGTAATCTAGATATGATTCAAAGTACATAGGAGGATGTGTATACATTCTGTCCAAATACCGTGTCATGTTAAATAAGGAACGAGAGCATCCTTTAGAGTTGACATCCAAGGGGATCCTGGAACCTTCCATGAATACTGAGGTACAACTGTACATCTAATTATGATGTTCAAATGTACTCAATAATCAATATATGAACATTTTGTATTTTGTTTTTTTCATTCAGTATATTGATTTTTTTCAATCTTCCTCATTATCATATAACAGCTGCCTACAATTGCCAAAGTTTATTTATTTATTTGGGGACATTAAATTCTTCCTATTTTCTTTCATAGATTCTACTGCAATGAAAAACCTTGCGTATGCAGTATATATTACTCTCTTTGAATTTTCTAGGAGAAAGTATTTTCAGTCAGAGTAAAGATTTATTTGACTCATTTAAACTTCCTGAGCTACAATCATTTTCATTGGGACATTATTGAAACCTTTAATTTGAGTTCTTGAGAAATGTCCTTTTTAACATTTTTTTCTTTTCTGGGAATGGTCTTTCTAGTATTTTAAATATATACTTTTGAATAAATATTACATAAATAATTACTATGTTGTGAACAATACCTAAAGAATGAATACTTGCATTACTTAATTTTGAGGGGAGGTAAATTGGGCTTTGAGGAGGATGGTGTGTTTAATATAAGTATTTGTGTTTGGGTATTCATATATATTTCTTGAGTAACTACTATGTACCTGGCCCCGTGGCAGTTGCCAAAACTGTGAGAGCTAACGTAATAGAAACAGCTCATTCCCAAATAGAGCTTTACTAAAAGTCACAAAGACTGTTTGTCTTTGATATTGTGCCAAAATGTACTAATATCCTCTGACATTTCCAGCTTCTTTATTGTTTTGGAATATGGAATATGACTCATTTTTTTAACATCAGCCCAAGAGGGTGAAGGATAAAGAGTGTCTTATTCTCACAAAGATACCTAGATCAGTATAGATACGAATTAAAATTTCTTAGAATTCCCGAATCCATATTTTCCCATCTCATCCAATTCTGGTGAGATTTTAGAAACCCTTTTTTTTTCTTGACAGAATGGAAGCATCCTCTTATTTGTATTGCACAAGCCTAGCTTGTATCTAAAAACATTTATGAATTTATCTTCTCAGGTCTTTAGGCTAAATAAACCAAGGTGGGGACTTAGAACCTTCTGTTACAGAAATGTCCTCATGTGGAAAAGGGATGGGCAGAGACAACTTTATAAGTCCAAATATTGCTTCCTGGGGTTGACTTAAGGCTACCCAGCCAGGAAGGTGGATTCTCCAGGTAGAAAAGAAAATAGAAGTGCACCTGAAAAATGAACTCAGATTTTTTTTTTTATGCCCTTCTTAATTTCTAGAATCTCCTAGCCCTAACATTGGGGTTGAAGTTCTCCCTGCTACAACTTTGCATATACTCTCTTGCCTGAACTTAAAACACTAGGAACTACAGGTCTGAAATCTGAATGTGTTCTTGGTCCTAAATCAATCTTGTCACTCCTCGGAAAGCAATGCGAGATAATAAGTAGTATTCACCTGATTGCTTTCCTGCTTCGAGACAGCCAGTGACGCGCGTCTTCCTGATAACCAGGGGTTTCAGATCTGAGGCAGGGATAAAGGGAAGCTGGGAGCTCGCGGAAGCTAAATTTGACAGTGGATGGCTGAGGAGAGGGTCAGAAGGGATGGAATCTGTGACACGTATGAGAAAGGAACAAAATCTATCTGTCTGCTCTGGTTGCAATGATGAGATGTCTCTCTGTCTGGCTTCCTTACAGTGGGTGAGTGATGGCACACTTCAGCTGGCTAATATCATAATTAACAAAGTTGTTTCTACACTGGTAAAGTTTAATCGGAAAATTTACCAGGGATATGATGGCATTGTCATGAAGATCACAAGGGACACAGGGACACGGAGTCGACTTTTGCTCAAGGCTGAACGGCAAAGCGGTGTAAGCAAGATGAGAAACTGCAAACTTGGAAGGCAAAGGTATGTGTTTTATAATTTCACATCCTGGGTTTTCTTATTAAGATTTTTGTTTCATGTGGTGGGCTTTTTTGTTTCCCGACCAAAATGATTCATTAAAAAAAAAAAGATCCATTATGTTTTTTAAGCATTTACAACATATTCTCTGAAAGCTTTGGGGGTTTTTTCCCCCCAAATCCAGAAATACAGGAATAAAACTAAACAGCTTTTGATACTGAGAATGGAATATAAAACAATATTTTACCTCTTGTTATGTCTAGCTAATCTTTGTCCGTTTTCAGAATTACGATGGGGTCACAAATATTAATTGAACACTTACGTTGTGTAGCACTGGATTTATTTCGTTCCGCAATGTAAAAGATGTTGTTTTATTTTGTGTGTCAACCCAGTTACAGCAAAGAAAAAAAAAAGGCAACTGCGGTTATAGAATATGTAGATGTTCTATTTTAGTTTCAAGAGGTGCTCAAAGTGGGGGGCATCGGGGTCTGGGTTTTGACTGAAATCATAAAGTGATTGAAGCTTTTTTACAACATTTATGAAGACGGGTATTCTTGACATTGTTGCTGCTCTCTGTCTGGCCTTTGATTGTTATACCTGTATTTTCATTTCACCATGGTCTGTGAAATGATCTGCTTTGCTTGATTGAATATTCAAGCTCTGGGGTGTTTCCCAAATTATAGCCTTCACATATTGCTAATTAATGAGCATGCATATGGATGAGGAGAGGCATGTGTCTCTGTGAGTATATGCCTGAGCCCTTCATCCAAGTAAAAGAGGGAGGAGGGGTCTTAAAAAAAAACACACAGAGGGCAAGTTTGGGTCATTTATGCTGTGTCACACCACCACTGTAATATCATGGTGACCAATTTGCAATATTGGGGATATACGTTGAAGTTCTTTTACCTTCCCTTTGCGCATCCAGGCCGAGATATCATGGCAAAAAGAAGTGAATAGTCCTTTGACCATTACAATTGTCTTTTGTGTCTTTTTTTAAATAGCAGTTTTTAAACCTTACATAATAGCATTTTGAAACACACTTACGCATAGCATGTATGTTTTAAATCAGCTCATTTAAACTTTCTCATAGTTTTATTCCTAATCACAAGAGACCTGATCGACTCAATATATTGATTTTAAATTTTGACATCAAAATTTCCCATTCGTAAACTTCAAAAATGAATGATTTTATGGAATTAAAACCTTTAAGTGTCTGGATAGTATTAAATGTTGTATATCAAACCTTGGTTTAAAATTTGTCTTGGCATCTTTTCAGTCGTTCCTAAAATTTAATGATGCTGATGAGAAAAACTAAAAGTGGAAGCTTTGTTATTACATGGTGGATGTAACTTTCACAGGAGTATGTTATTTTCATGAAAGAGATTCCTTTTATAACTTGGATTCTTCTTCTACCCAGTATTGGTCATTAGGCAGTCAATATATATATATATATATATATATATATATATATATATATATTCATCAAGTGAGTGAATTAATGATTTTAAGATTTCTACTGTGATTCAAATACGGTTAACATTTACTTTCTCCTAATCAATAACTTTTGTACACAGTAAACATCAGGGACAGAAACAAGCAGATGAATGGCAGTCACAGAGACACGGAGGATTAAGTTCCTAAAATAATATATTGTTTTTTTAAGCTAAACTTCCAGAATATTTTGTGTAACTGAGATTGGAGAGTTTTAGAACCCTGGTGGAGTATCAAAGGTCTATGAGGATTAAAAAGGGCCAAGAAAATCGTTCACAGCTAATGTCCCATTTTTAAAAAGCAGGATTACCTCCTGAGATGTGTGGAAATGAACTCTTGTCAGAGTTTCAAAGGAATTAATATATATATATATATATATATATATATTTTTGGTAAAATGTGCTAATGTAAAGAATTAGAAGATTAGTGATGTTTAATTTAATAGAATGCATTCTTTCTCATGGAAATGGGAATATAATAAGTGTCCTGTAGGTGATTGGGTTGTAGCAATTTTATTGAAGATTAAAGTTTGATTGACCTTTGTTAGGGTGATTAACCTTTCAGAAATTAAAAGCCAGATTGGAATTAGTCTGTCCAATTTAAATGCAAACATTGAGCAGATTCTATGTCATTCAAATAATAATAATAAAAACCCTCCTATTTTAATTTTCGTTTTTGCACGTCTGGTGAAATGCTGCTTTAGAAGGACCATAGCTCTGACAAGAGTGTCTCTGTGGCAGAGAATCTAGAAATAATGTGTATATTATTGGGAGCCTGTGGGGAGAAAGTCCCAAGAACCATTCTCCTACCCCATAAAACATCAAAACCATTCCCACTAGCTCTGCATAACTGGAAATACTTGCTCTCCAAACAAAAATGATCTAGGAATGTACTGAAGAGGTTAGGAATAAATAGCAATAACATCTCTATTCCAAACCAATGACAAAAACCTAAACTGAATATTATATCAATGTTAAATGTATACAATGGCTCCTGAAAAACACATGTTTTATTGAAGTTGCTTATGAACCAGTACCTGAAAGTTGATTATTTCTGATGTCTGGAATTTTATTCCCCAGGATCTCTAATCATCTCTGGATGTATTCCCCTTTTTCATTAGGTTCAAAAATTGTTAGAGGAGAAGCAAACTCTAATTATTTGCAATGGTACTTAATGGTTTAGTTTTATTTCTCTTTCTTAAATTATCTTGAAGCATTTGTGAAGAGTTTGCATATTCACATTGCTTCAAAAAACGGTTTTCATTTTTTCATATCATACTATTTTTTATTATTACTAAGTCAGTGAATCTTTTTAGTTTTAGGTCCCACCACCCAGTGAATGCATCTTCCTTTCATGTGTCTATGAACTATTAAAATGGTAATAAAGATTCTCTTCATTCCATCTGTAATTTATTTCTCTCTCTTTTCATCAAAGAATTCGCTCTGAATGTGTCAAGGTAGAAAAATCCAAGGTATTATAGTGTAAAAATTAAGAAGCCTGAGGTGCTATAGTTTATTTTTTTACACGAGCTTTTCATGTATGCTTTCAACATCCTTCTGAAAGATAGGCTTCCTCTGTAGGCCTATAAGGAAAGTCAAAAGATGAAATACTTGGGAGAGAGAGACTGAAATTATACACACTTACCAAAGTGACTGGCATCCTCTAGAGAGCTGGATAATTCCTTGAGGCATAAATTAATAATATGTTTAACTAAGATCTATTTGCTATAAGGATAATTTCCTAATTCTTAATTGTGAGACAAGTATTCCTCATAAACTGTAAACAAATATGTTGTTCTGTACATTGTCTGATAAAGTAGAGGTCATCAGCTTTAGTTTTGGCATAGTGAATTGTCGAACTTTAAAAAATTCATTTGCTCCAATTGTTCTCTTAATAAAGTTAATCTTTACTAAAAAAAAAAAAAAAAAAAAAAAAAAACCGTGACTGCTATATGCACTATTAACTGCATTTCATCTTTGATGAAAGCACTATTAATTCTTCAGATACAATTCAAGAATCTTCTCCAATTTAGAATAATCTTGTTCTACCTCTTATGAGAACTAATTAAAACGATTTTCAGTATGAACATTTGTTGCAACTCTAGCAACATTCTCTAAGCATAAAAAGCTAAAGTGCTAAACTACAGATAATCTCCTATACTATATCGTTATTAATTATCAGCATTCTTTTTCATAAAAGAGAATCATGTCTCTGGAAGGCGAAATTCATATTGTCTTAGTGCAGAAAGAAAAAATTGTTGGTGAAGAAGCAAAGGAAAATAAGATCATATTTTGCCAAGTCCCAAATCTAATCATTTGTTTTGCTTCTGTGTGCTTTGAAGACATTTTTATTCCTTTATGTTGCCTTTGTCTTCTGGCAATTGGTTCCCCTCTAATCCACCCAATCCCAGACCTGACATTTCCCTTATCGTTGTGAAATAACATTTTTTGCCATTAACAAGCCAAGATTAATCCATTTGATATTTTCATGGACCACATATTTTGGCTGGAGTCCCTTTGTTTAAAAAACAAACTGGTTTTTTTTAAAGACCAATGATATCATTTTATTTATAGTATATTGTTTTATTTATTATGTATTGTGAGTCAGCAATTTAATTCCACAAAAATTTAGAGTATGCCTACCATGAGCAATTTTATTTTGCTGAACAAAAGAGAGATAGCAAGTAGAAGTCTTATGGATTTTCAGGGGTATTTTTCATAGGAAAAATAAATACTCACCTATAGTTTTTTTTAAGATGTTATTCTCTTTAACAGATAATAATTCTAGAAAAAATTATTTGCTTAGTATTGGCCAAGTGAATTTTTTCTTGTGATTTGTTTGATAAAGTCTTTCAAATAGTCTAGAAACGATAAATGTCCCAATGTTAACTTTTCGTCTTAACTGGGAAGGTTAGTTCCTAGTACTAGTTTTGAGTGAGTTGGAAGGTGGCCCACTGTGGTGTGGTGATGTGTGGCCTACTTGATATATCCTATGCTATTTATATTCAAATTATCACACCAAGCGTACACAGTATAGTGGTCCCTTGGTATCCATGGGGGATTGGTTCCAGGACCACCAGGGATACCAAAATCCATGGATGCTCAAGTCCTTTATATAAAATGGCATTATATTTGCATATAACCTACACTTTCTGTATACTTTAAATCATCTCTATATTACTTATAATACCTAAGACAAGTAGATGCTGCATAAATAGTTCTTATACTGTATTGTTCAGAGATTAAAGAAAAGAAAAAAGTCTATACTTGTTTAGTACAGGCAAATATTTTTTCATTTTAAATATTTTCAATCCTTGGTTGGTTGAATCCATGTATACAAAACCTGTAGATACAGAGCACCAACTGTACTCTGCAATCTGGTGATGTGCTTAAAAACATATCCTTACTAAAGTGTCTTCAGCATTAGCATCTCTGCAGCCATCACTGACTGACCTGCCTCCAGCTTCAATAAGTTTTTATTGAGCACCTCCTATGTTCCATGTACTCCCTGAGACCAATGAGGTGGGTCTGTGGGCCATGTTTTATGGACCAGAAACTGCAATTGAGTGGAGAACAACTTCCCTGAAGTAAGGTGGTCAGTCAGTAGTCTAGCTGCTGGGTTGGAAGCTGGTAACATTTTAAGCCCTTCCTTGACCAAATCTGCCCTTGTGATATCTGTGGCATTCCCTCTGGCTAAAATTTGATGACTATAGGATCAAAATTTCTAAAAGATGACTTTAATCCCTTTCCTGAGCAAAGAAATTTACTGAAAGTCAGGAACTATAATGATAAAATGAACCTTCTCCTAATTCGCTCTGGAGGAAGTAAAAGAAATAGTTAGGAGCCTGGGATTATTCCCTGGTACACCCATGCCATGAACTTCACTCCGATGGCTCAATTCATGGAGACAAGAATTTTTCCTCCTCAAATTTGAGTCATTCAGTTTAATTGACCACTAGTTATTGGGCTTTTAAAATGATTGTCTTTAAAAGTATTTGTGCTTACCTCTTTCATTTAAAATTAATAAATAATTCTGTTTAACAGACTCTTCAAGTTAGAGGTGTTTTTGCCCCATGACACAACATTTCATTGTTGAATGTAGTTTGACAACCCATTAGTAAATTTGCCTCTGCATTTTATAATTGCTGCTCTCAAAATTGGGTATAATAGGCACAACATCTATTAGGTTTCTGTGTCATAGGTAACTGTCCAGTTTAAGCTGAATACATTTAAAGAGTATGTGGGAAAAAAATCTTTTATGTAAATATGAAAAAAGAACACAAATTGTACAGTTTACTGCAATGTGAGAAAGAGATAGCATGCTACTTGGTAAAGGAATTTTTGTTCTCAATTTCTAAATTAATATGAGAACAAAGGAACTCTGCTGAGTTAGGCAAAAAGTAAGCTCTGTGAAATTAACCCAGGAGGCTCAGAAATTTGGAATTGACAGATAAATTTGCACTTGGTAATATCTACCTTATGAAAATAATTCTATTGGTTTGTAAACTCTCCAAAACTGACTCAGAGGAGTGTGATCAGTCTAAATTCATCTCCAGATCCACCCACAGGGATTTTGGAAGGTTCCTGATACATAGTGGGAACTAAGGAAATGTTTGTTAAGTCAGATTGCAAGCTTCTATTACCATTAAAATAAAACTGTGGACATTAAATCCAATACTTCATTATGGAGACCAAAGGTCACATTAAGAAATAAATCTCAACTTCAGAATCTGAGGAGGAAAAGAAGTTGAGATGGATAGATAGGTGCATAGATAGGCAGATGCATCCTAAATTTCTCCCCAGTCTATTACAGAATGCTTTTAAAAGTGGCCCAGGGCTAAGGTTATAGCTCAGTAGTACAGCACTTGCCTAGCAAGGGTTCGATTTTCAGCACCACATATAAATAAATAAAATAAAGGTTCATTGACAACTAAAAAATATTTTTTTAAAAAAAGGTGGTCTGGTTTTCTCCTTCACTTTAGCATTAACTTTATACCTAAGAACGCTCCTCCTGAACCTGTTCATCACTAGTTAGCCACTTATTACTCACCAATAAATTAGTTTTTATTAACTGATTAGAAAATTTAGTCAAAATTATCCATTTAGTTTATATTTGTAGAGAGACAGAACTAATTCATTAAATATTAATTTTAATTAAAATATTAAATTTGAAAACACATGGAAAAGCAACTAAAGGGCATTAAGTAGAAAGTAGGAATATTGAAGAGTGTCGGCAGAAAAATAAGAAAATATTATTGTGATTCTAAATGCCAAGTACTTTGTAGCAGAGAAAATTAAAGTAAACCATAAAATGAGACACACTGAAAGAATCTTCCCCCAGAGATGCTAAGCAAGATGGAAGACTAAGTTTGACCAACATCCCTTCTAATTATATAAATACTTGAGAATTCATTAACCATTTGAGTCTTGCTTGATGATGATTAAGCCCTTAGGCAGATGTGAATCAACTTTACTATATGGAAACATTGAAGAAAACATTTATGAAAAATATGATCCAATTTCTGAAAATACAGGCCAATTACAGATTGAGATTTAATTTAGGAATGTTACTCTGGGTGCATGATGTATATATTAATGATGATTTCTCTCCCCTCGTTCTTCATCTAAAAATGAGATTTTTACTTATTGACATATTACTGAAGAATCTAGCTTTTTTTCTCTAAAATTACACAATTTTTTGCATAAATGTGCCTAATTACCTGAATTCAGTTTTGATTAGCAGTGTTAATTGATGCAGCTGTGGATGGTATCTGTTTACCTAAATTACCATGTGCAAACAGCAATATGTCTGGAAGTGAATATGCTAAACTGAAAATACTAATTAGCTAAGACAGATTGTTATTCAAGTCACATTGTGGAGCTTTCTTATGAAAGCCTGGATATGTCAGGGTTTTATGATATTCAGAAAGAAATGTCTATATTACATATGATTTCTAAATTTAATTCGTAAGAACAGATGGGATGTCAGCCAGGGTTCTTCTGCCTTATTCCGTTATTAATGTGAATATTTTACTCAACTGGAGATATATTCATATGTTTTTTTTTTGTGAGAAACTCATTGTGAGCTTTGACAAGATGCCAGCCCTGTGCATATAGACTCATCTATTTCTTGACCAATATATTTGCAGATTATATCCACCCACTATCCGAAAGATAAAGATAAATAAACCATCTTGCAAGTTTAATCACATCAACTGGTTAATTTCATCTTATTGCAGAAAGGTTAGTTAAATAGACAGCTTACACTGAGTAGTATTTTATTTTATTGTTTTCCCTTTTGCATACCAAGCAAATAATAATTGTAAAGAATTGATCTTAGAATTCTTAAAAATCCTTGAATATTTCATGGGCCTAAAGGTGAGTGTTCCTTGTTTTTGGATGATCTGAAATCTTTTATCATTTTTAAATGGATCACAAAGCAATGCTTGTTTTCAGGGGCCTGGTTTGAAATGTTACAGCCTTTTTTTGTGTCTTTGTTTCCTGTTATCTCTGTCCTAAAACACGACCTGCTTTGTTTAAGGTTTTTCTACAAAGAGAGCATTAATCTTTCACCTTCTGCTGTGGCACTCAGCTCTCATTAATGGCCCTATAACTTAGAAGAATCTGAAGATTATGGTACAAATCCTGCACATCATTCAGTAAAGAAATAACGGCTCTCTTTCCTTTCCCAAGAGACTAAATGACTGTGCTTAATGTGTAATAAGTCTCCTCTTCCCAAAGGCTGGGAAGATGAGGCCTCTTGACTCAACCTGAGGGCTTCAGATCCTCTATTAGATATTTTAAGATGCTGTGAGCAAAGTGGGGATAATTTTCACAATGCAAATTTGAACATAATTATAGTTTGGCATATTTAATTTAGTTTTAAGTGAAAATTATAATTACCAAAAATTGAATTATTTCAATTATGCTAATTTCTATCCCCAAAGTTTTGTGTAATTTGGGTTCTCTACGATAGGTTAAGATCTAGCAAAATCACAATGGCATTGAATAGTATAATGAGGAATTTGGGACAATGGCTCTGTTCTAGTGACATTTTT
The DNA here is from genome assembly GCF_001458135.2 of Marmota marmota marmota. Classification (NCBI taxonomy): domain Eukaryota; kingdom Metazoa; phylum Chordata; class Mammalia; order Rodentia; family Sciuridae; genus Marmota; species Marmota marmota. The sequence goes on along the minus strand of NW_025999853.1, from coordinate 13,493,874 downwards.
TTTGCTATAAAAATGATAAAGTACCCATGAAACTGGTCCAGAAGAATCATAAAGTACTTGAGATCACTTTCATCAAAAGTGTAAAAATATATATATATATTGAATGTTTGTGTTCTTTATGTTCCATTTTCTATACCAATATCAATAATAAGATATTGTTGCTGCTTGCTGTCTCATCAGGGAAGCTAATCTCAGTATTTTAAACATTAAATTCATGTGTAACAGAGTTACGATTTTTTAATAGTATACTTTCAGGAAAAAACCATGGAAGTTACCTTCAGAGTTCTCTTGCCTTTGATCATCATTTTTGCATTATGGTATTTAGTGCACGTTTCTATATTCTTTGAGGTGAAGACTTGAAAGGTTTTGTTGCTGAATGTTCTATGGAAGGACCAAGAGAGTTCAGTGTTATAGCGTGTGTGTGTGTGTGTGTGTGTGTGTGTGTGTGTGTTTGTAAGTAAATCACCTAAGCAAAGAATTCAATTTAGATGCCAGATTCAACCAACCAGTTCGATTTGTCTGGGATGTTTACTTTCTGTACTGCCAGGTTCTCTAAAGCAACCTAAGTCTGCTTTTAGGACCTAGACAAAGGAAGTAAACTCCTCCCTCAGAAGCACAGCTCTCTGTTCTATAGGGAACAATGGCTGGGGCATTCTTTACTCATCCTGAGATTTTCTGGGAATTTTAGTAAAAAGTTGTTTTGTTGTTGTTTTGCTTCATGTATAGATGTGGACTTGTCTTGCATTGGGGTCCTTATTGCCACATGTGAGCATTTCTACAGGGTAATTTGAAAATGGGAAAGCAGGTCAGGGATGTCAAATCAGAAATGGAATTTTTATGGAGTTTTATCAAACATTCCAATGAATTGTCTTGAGGCAAATCACTTAACCTCGGTGTGCAAATTAGTTAATTTTAAGAATAAATATAGCTATCTTTCTGACTTATTAAGGATTTATCACTTGTGCCCAAGGTTCAACAGATCTGCAAATGAAGTGTATGAATCTTTTCTTTGAACTCTAATTGGCATGTGGGGGAGGCAGGTCTGACTGAGTTAAAGGCTGTAGGACTTAATCCTTTGAAGAAATTTTGATTTAGTTTTATGACTTCTAAGTATTGCTAATGTATTCTCAGATTAATTTGACTCTCACTGCTTCCTTACTCTGTTCCTTTCCAGAGGATGGATAGTAGGCTCCCTGAGGGAACTCGTTACTTCTTTGCTAGGGTCTGTCTTCTCCCTGCACTCAGCTTTATCCCAGAGGGGTGGTATGCACACAGTAGGGCTCTTAGAGTGCTCTTGGAGTAAGTGGAGGTTGCCAATGAATTAAAAATCTTGGCCATTAATCCCATTTGTACCTCTCAGTGACCTATATTAAAAGATGTGGTGTGCCATCTAACCCCAGGAACATAAACCCTCTTAGGGCATTTAATAATTTTGAAAGCTACTGGTTATTTTGAAAAAGCTGCACATTTTTGATTAGTTTGTATTCAATTCAAAGGAACTCTCATATTTCACGAAGGATGAAATACATTTGAATTGTACCCTGAAAAATATAGCACACAATGCACTTGGGTAAATGGATGGGATTTGAATGGATAAGCAAAGCTTTGTAGACAAGTAGACCTAAATTTAGATTTTTGCCTCTGTCACTTACTAGAAGTGTAATCTTGGGGCATTTTCTTAACTCTTTTGGGCCTTGGTTTACCCATATTAAAAGATGGGCAATGTCTATGTATGGTGATGGTATGATGAATAAATTGCATAATGTATATAAACACTTCCTTTTAATATCAAATTAAAAGGAAGTAGAGCCATAACTACTGGATTTAATACAGTAGCTCTGTGTCAGATCAACAAAGGCAATTAGAGAAAAACTTAAAATGTAGCACTCATTAACTTACTTAAACTCTTCTATAGTGAAAGTCTATTTGTAATCCCACCAGTATGTTGTATATGTGTGTACATATATGCATTTGCATGTGTGCATATGTGTGTGTGTTTATAAACATATATCAAAAGACAAAATGAAATACCTGGCTTCCTGGAAATACATAATACATGAATTTCTGGCTTCCTTTTCTTCTAATAATTTCTTTCAGCTATCTAACATTTCATCAATCCAAACTAATTCTGTACATGTTACCTTCTGTGATTTCCCAGCAACAAGACATTCTTCCCAGGAGCATTACATTCTTCTTTATTACCTAAGTTCTCTTATTGCAGTGAAGAGCAGGAAAGAATGAAGGTAGAATGCACTTGGAATCTTTTTCTAAACTGTTTGGAAAAAGAAGCTAGTTTCTCTACATTATAATGGCATTGAGAGTAATGTCCCATGAGAATAATATTACATCTCAATATAGGGTCCAGGGATGAGGACATTGTGACATCTAGGTACTGTCCACATTTTGAAAGGTGGATGGGGTTAGTTTCTCCTCAATACACATTTACTAAAATATTCTGATCCATTATGTTGTTTATAACAGTTAAATATTACCATTTCTGTTACTATCAGGGCTTGTATGAAAACAGGGCAGGCTAATGGCAGAAAAACTGGGACCAGAAGCTTAGGTCTCCCTTAGTCCTGGAGATGTAAACATGGGGAGATGTCTAGGGATTTCTCAATAAATTAGCACATCGAACCAGATGCCAGAAAAAACAAAATCTATTATCCCCTCTTATAATGAAGTTAGTTACAGGAGAAGGATAATATCCCAAAAAAGCCATCTCATCTATTCATAGTTTGTTATCTTGGGTTAAAATATTTCACTGATTCCATAAAAATTTTCTAAATATCTTCTATTTGTGAGGTATTTTCAAAAGCACTATAAGAATATGGAAAATTTAAGGTAAGGGATAGTACCTTCAAGGATTTTACTTTATGATAATATATCTATTACTGCAAGAGCAGTATTATTAAAGTGGTAAATTCTTATTTTAGTTCTAAGGATATTTAGAAGGACATTCATTCATTCATGTATTCATTCAATAGCATTTATTCCCCTGTGCACTGGGTAGTAGAATACAGAGACATGAGCTTTGAAATCAGGTGGTCTGAGTTTATATCCTTGGTTCTTCACTTACTAGAGGTTGACAACTTATGTGAATCTTCAGCTTCCTTGTCAATAAAATTGGGTTGATTGATTATGATAAGATTTATATGAAGATTGCATTTGTAAGTTACTTCCCACTCTGTGTAGCACACATACATCCAATCACTATTATTTCATGAAAGTGAATGCTTTTCCATTCAAGGAACATAAAAAGTAGTTAGAAGTGGACCTACACACACCTAGAACAACTAGAGAATTATGAAATGGCATATAAGTAAGTGAAATCCAACATGGTCCAAATCCCACAGGTGCTGACAGAATTTAGAAATAGGAGAGGGCTTTTAGAGAAATGGCAAACAAGAGCAAAAAATGCTTTCTGTACCATGTGGAGTCTGGATCTAGCCATTGCTTTGTTCAATATGTGCAGTCCACTGAACATTTCCCTGGAGACCTCTGTTAATTTAGGAACCTATGACATCTGTGCAATTTAAATAGGACCAGAGCCCAAACCAGAAGCACATAGAACAAGAATTCCTGTTCAGTGTGTGGATTGGGGCCCTGTTCATCCCCGGCCTTTGGTTTGTGAACTCTGTAGGCCTAATTGACAGTGGGCGCTGCCTCTTCTGATAGCACACATCATAGAATTTTGGTATATGTGGACTTGCTCAGAGTTCTTAGGACCACAAAGTCCAAATTAGATTTTTGTCATTAGCTTGTCAAGCTTGTCTTAAGCCCACTTAATGAGGTCTGCGGTGGAATGTCTTTCATGTCCTGTGGCATTTCTGCTCAGTCTCAGCTACTCTCAACTCTGGCCAGAGGAGTTAACGAAGTTACCACAGTGCTCACTTGAGGTCTGCTGCTTCTGAAAACATACCTCCTATGTGTTTGGGTATTTAAATTCTGTTTTCCAGCTTTTAGGGTTTATATCTTCGTGATGCATTCGAGTGCTATGGAAATAAGACCAGATGGATATGACAACCAGCCATTCGGGAAATTACGTACACATTACATTTTAGAAAACCAGTGTACATATGTCTGTGTGGATGCATTCATATGTTGGATTATTTTTGTTTTATCCAACTGGTTTGGATTTCAGTGAAGCAGTTACCTAGAATAACGGCCTGAAAATTCCCCTCGGAGGAAAAGCGAAAACATGCACTAAGTTTTTTTGTCAAACGGGCCTGAATCTGGGGACAGAAAAAAAGGCCACTCTGTGTTTCTCTACCTTCCTTTAGCTTCCTCCATAGTACTCACCATTCACTCCCTGACATTCTCTTGTGAGTTTACCTGTTGTCTGTCATTCCCCTACAACTCGGGAAGGATGGGACATTTGGCTGCCCTAATAGTGTACTGTTTGGCATGCAGTACGCACACTATATGTGATAATGAAGGAATTGGCTCTCATAGAGAAATGGCATTTGGTTCTCTGTTGGGCTGATACCAACATAACATGGTGATATTGTCTCCTAAACGATGAACATGGGGTTGGAATAATGGCGATGACACTGCCTGACATTTATATAATGTTTACTATGTACCAGTCACTGTCGCAAGCGCTTCACATCGAATCCTGACAAACACCCTGAGAGGAGGGGGCTTTTATTCTCCCTGTTTTATGAATGGAAACCTGAAGCACAGATACTATGCTACTCAGCCAGGTTTTGAACCTACCAGTCCAATCTTCTACATCATGTATTGTTAAAGTGTGGCTTCCGGGATTTAAAACAAGACATCTCAAAAATGTATCCACCCTTTCAATTAGCAAAAAAATCATCACCTAACCATGATCTATCAGTTCTGTGTGATTCTTAAATCTGCTATTCAGTTCAGCTCAGTGGTGCAAGGGGAATTAGGAATCTGTACAATCGCTTTTCCTATTTTGTGTTGCTCTCTTCATTGATTTGCCTACCTACTTAACCTTCAACATAAAAGGAAAAAGAGAAGGAAACTAGATGATTTATGCTGTAAATAAACACTGTGGGTTTCTGGGCCAACTAAAATATTGTGTTAACAAACCCAAAGCATATCATTGAGCTCAATGGAATAATTGGTATTGGAGATGTTATCTTGGCTTGTTTATGGTTATTCAAGTTTTTCTTCTTGTACAAATTGTGAAAGGATAATGAAATTTAGGTTTGGAATTAAAACATGTAGTAGAAATTTTAACAACAAGCACGGTCTGCTTAGCTGGATTTCGGGAGGCCGGTATTAAAGGTGAGTTGCTATTCCTCAGGAGGATTTGTCCCACATAAGTGCTGGGACAACCCAGAATTGCAAATCCCCTCAAAATGGATGAAAACGCCCTCCATATATGTAGAAACAGTGTGTAGAATCTAGTGGTTGATAACACCTCAAAAGAATGGCACAATTTTCAGGGGTACATTTGTGTACTGGGGCTCCATTGCCAGAGATACATCTGAATTGTGTTCCTCGCCTGTACATTTCCCTGAAACACTTCTATTATCTTTCCACACAGTAGTAGTGTTTCACCTGTTCATTTCCCTGCCACCTCCTCCAATCAGTCTAGCTGCCAAAATCGATTGTCATCCACCTTCCTCTCCTGAACTACTCAGTCTTATAAATCCCATTCAAAACTAAAATAGCTTTTGTTTGGGTTCACACACTCCTCCTGATTTTTTCTGTGTAATGAGTATTTATATGTAATACAATCTTGTTATTACCTAATGTGCTAAGATATCAATTTCTTCCCCTATTAACTGAATGAGGAAATTCTTGTGGAACGCTTAGCAATGTTGTCCATGGTAACAAATCCCAATAAATGAAAATTTAAATGGAGCTAATTAATATATGCATTACCTCCGCTTAATTTTTTTTTTTTTTTGGGTGAAAGCTCTTAAACTCAGGATTTTCAAGAATACAATACATTGTTGTTAACTACAGTCACGTTTTTGCACAGTAGATCCCTTGGACTTATTCTTCCTAACTGAAATTTGATATCCTTAGACAACATTTCCTAAAGCCCTTACCTCCCATCTCCCCCCTCCAGCCCGTGTAAATCACCCTTCTACCCTCCATGACTTCAACTCTTTAGATAGCCCATATAGGTGAGGTCTTTCTGTGCCTGACTAGTTTCACTTAACATAGCATCTTCTGGGTTCATCATTGTTATTACAAATGACAGATTTCCTTCTTTTGAAAGACCAAATAGCGTTTGGTTGTGGATATATGCCACATTTTCTTATCCATACATCTGTTGGTGGATGCTTAGGTTAATTTCAGATCTTGGTGGTTATAAACAATGCTGTAGTAAATGTGGGGTTACTAATTTCATTTGGCATACTAATTTCATTTCCTTTGGATTTACTCCAAGTACATAAATTCCTGGATCATATGGTAGTCTTATTTTTAATGTTTTTGAGAAACTTCCATATCCTGGTTTCCATAATGGCTGTACTAATTTACATTCCCACCAAGGGTATACAAGTGTTCTTATTTCTCCACATTCTTGCCAACACATTATCTTTCATCTTTTGATAATAGCCATTCTGACAGGTGTGAGGTGATATCTCATTGTGCTCTTAATTTGCATTTCTCTGATAATTAGTTGTGTTCAGCATTTTTTTTTTTCATATACTTGTTGGCCATTTGAATGTCTTCTTTTGAGAAATCTCTCTTTGAGTCCTATGCCCACTTTTTAAATGGGTTATTTATCTTCTTGTTATCGAATTGAGTTCTCCATATATTTTGAATATTAACTACTATGTTTTGCAAATATCTTCTCTCATTCCATAAGTTGTCTCTTCTTCTGATGATTGTTTACTATGCAGAGACTTTTTAGTTTTCTATAATTCTCATGTGTTCCTTTTTACTTTTATTGTTTGTGTACTTTCTGGGTCATATCCCCAAATCCTTGCCCAGACTGATGTCATAGAGCTCTTTCCCTATGTTTTCTTCTATTAGTTGTAAAGTATCAGCTCTTTCATTTAATTCTTTAATCTAGTTGAGTTGATTTTTGTATATGGTGTGAGATAAGATTTAATTTATTCTTCATATGGATGTCCAGTTTCCCCAGACATCCATTTATTAAAGAGTCTATCTTTCCCCCATATGTGTTCTTGGCACCTTTGCTGAAAATCAATTGACTATTAATGGGTTGATTTATTTCTGAGCTCTCTAGTCCATTCCATAGGTCTGTGGGTATGTTTTATATGCTAGCAACATGCTGTTTTCATCTGTTTCAATACAATAGCTTTGTAGTATATTTTGAAGTCAGGTTTTGTAGCACTTTTACTTTGGTTTTGTTTTTGTTTATGCACAAGAGTTCTTTGTTTATTTTGTAGTCCTATGGGAATTTTAGGGGTTTTTGTTTGTTTGTTTTTCTCTATTTCAGTGAGATTTTGGTAGGGATTGTGTTATATCTATAGATCACTTTGGACAGTATGGGCACACTAGCAAAATTAATTCTTCCAATCTATGAATGGGGGATATATTACCATTTATTTATGGTTTCAATTTATTTTATTAATGCTTCATAATTTCCAGTGTATAGTATTTCATTTCCTTGGTTTTATTTATTCCTAAGAGTTTTATTTTTTTGTATCCATTATAAATGAGATTGTTTTCCTTATTTTTTTTCAGATAGTTTATTATTAGTGCATAGAAATGCTACTGATTTTTGTATATTGATTTTGTATTTTGCCACTTTACTGAATTTGTTTATTAATTCTAACAGTCTTCTGGTAGAGTCTTTAGGGATTTCTATAGAGAAGATCATATTGTCTGCAAACAAGGACATGTTAACTTCTTCCTTTCCAGTCTGAATGCATAAAGTCATTTCTGACCATATTAAAAAATAAAAATAAAAGCAAAGTAAAGTCAACTCACTGAATTTTTTAAATAACTAATAGAAATTGACTTGAAAAGGGTTTTTTTTTTCATTCCTTTTTTATGGTTTTAAACCCTAAAACTGACTATAGAACAAATTCATCTTTCCATAATAAGCATTAAACAAAGCCCTATAAGAAGATGAAATATTCTTAAAGGCACAAATCGGTAGTGCCTTCAATCCTTTTTTGGAGCACAGAAGGGAACAGGTTTTACCTTACCATATGTCTGCCATAGTGTTGAGAGTACCTTTTGTATACATATGTATTTATTTGATTGATTAAAAAATGCCCTTTACCTTCAGAGCCAGAGGAACCATTTTCAGAAGCATGTAGATAATCAAAATGTTTTCACATCCTGAACACCAAAGAAGCACCATCTTTTGGTTTATTTACTATTTCTTTCTAAATATTTTCATTTTGAAACTATCCCCCAAAGGTAATAAACAAGGCCCATATTAGGCCCCAGGGAATAAGAAATTCAGCAGGATTGTCCTGCACATGGAGTCTGCCTCCAGGTTAAGGCTCAATGAGGTTAAGTTCAAATGGTTTTGCAACTCGTTCATGCAAAACCATGGAACTTTCTCATCACCCTGCTTGCCATAAACTCACAAAGAAAGCATATCTGTAGGGGTTTTTCTTTCTTAAGGTTTTCCCTGCCCCAGTCCCATTACTATGTATCAGCAGCTTGTGAGGCATTGATGAGGTGGAATTGGTAGGAAGATTTTGATGGAACAGTTGACGTATGAGCAATTATTGGATAATGAGGGGTAGGTTTGAGATCTGTGCTGCATGGAAAGAGAAAGAAAGGACATAGACCAAGACTGACTTTCAAATTCCTACAGAATTCAGTATTTTAGAATAAATGTTTCCTATCTCATTTTATATGCCAAGACACCAAAACGCACATTGGTTAAGTAATTAGCATCAATCAAAAGTTCAAAGTTGAAAACAAATTGAGATAATTGAATAGTGTAACTGAAGAAACACCCTTCTCTTGTATTCGAAGGGTTGTTTGTACAACCATTAAAAATAACTATATATTAGTAGGACCAAAATAATATCTATGGTGTTTAGATATAAGCACATTTTGTTTCAGCTATTCAACCCAAGGCTTGCTCAGGAAATTCACCCATGGTAGATAATTTAATGCACAGTTAGCATGAAATTACTTTGTGTGTGTGTGTGTTGCTGGGTATTGAACCCAGGGGCACTCTGCCAGTGAACTACATCCCCATCCCCTTTTGATTTTGTTTTTGAGACAAGATCTCAGTAAGTTGCCTAAGCTGGCCTCAAACTTGTGGTCCTCCTGCCTCAGCTTCCCAAGCTGCTGGGATTACAGGCATACAGATCACAGATCCTTACTTCCTTTGAATCACACAAAATATTTATGGGTTCTTATCAGTTGTTGCAAAGTTCAATTTAAAACCCCATTCTTGGCCCCATGGAATGAATTATATTTGCAGGATCTTAATTTTCTTCACCTTATTGTTTCCAGTGCAATTTATAGCACTCTCCAAAATCCCATGCCAACATGGGTTAGAACAAAATGACATATTTTATGGCATCTTTCCTGAATAAATGTCTCTGGGGCCATGCATTTATCCACATTACATGCAAAAAGGGGATCGGATGGTATTTGGCTTACTAAGTCCTAGAATCAGAAAATTATGGAGTTTTTTTTAAGATTTTTTTTATTTAATTTTTTTTATTAGCTACACATGACATTACAATGATCTTGGAAATTCATACATTTGAATCAATTGGGGTATAATTTCTCATTTTTCTGATTATGGAGTCTTTATTAAGGCCATTGAGGAAGGTAAATGAAGCTACCTTTATTGAGCACCTACAATGTTTCAGGTAGTTTACATATATACCTTCTAATTATCACAGCCCAGAGAAATGGACAATATTATCACTATTTGGTAGAAGAGAAAACTGAAACTAAGTGTATCAAACCAGTTTTTTTTTTTTTTAAGTTTACGCAGGTTGGATTTTAAAATCTGACTCCAAAGACCATATTCTTCCTATCACACCACAGCATGTTGTCTTTGTGTCTCAAGAATATTTATGTTCTTGAAATATAAAAAAGAATCACTGGAGTTCATGGCCCTTTGTTATAAAGCACAAAGTCATGTCCCATTTTTTAGTGGAGGCTCCTCAGTTTTCTTGATAATTGAATCCCCAAGCTCAGTATTTGGCATGCCATCTAGAAAAAACATAGAAAGCTAGATAGGAGAAGGGGGAAGAAATAAGGAAAAACAGAATTTTGCAATTGAACATCTGGTGGTAACTCTCAAAAGAAGGGGAAGGAAGATACTTGGTTTTCCTGCCATATTTTTCTTTTAAAAGGAAGAAGGGGTAGCATGCGGCAAAGGGTAAATAGAGAATATTCATGTTGTGATAATTAGCAAACAGAGCCAAGGAGAGCTGGCTTGGGAGTTGCGTCTCCATCTCCCTGGTCATTGTACCCTGCATGGAAAGGGAGGATTCAGTTTGGGTTTCAGGCTTAGAGTTGTCATGCGAGAAGTGTACATTAATTTCATATTTTCTCATAACTTTCTTTTGGGGATAAGCATTTGGTTTTCTGCTGTTTATTATTTCAAAGGCATCTATATGCTAATATGCTTTATGCTAATTATTTTCATGTTTGCCCCTCAGGTTATGCTTCATATCACCCACCAGGGAGGATCATCTCTCATGAAAACTTTCAAATTTGATTTTGAAAATTATTCAGAAAAAATTAAGCCATGCTCTCTCCTAACAGGAAATAATATGCTCTGGAGAATCCTGTAATTCAAAGAAAATGGACTGGGATAACATTTGGCTTCTCATACTACCAAAATCCTCTTGAGAAGGACAGCCAGGTACACAAAGCATTTATAACATTATGACATTGAAATGTTGGAAGAATGATTAAAATAAAAATCTTAATAATAGGCTTTTAGAAATTGCTAAATTACACTGTTTTATTCAGAGAGGGGAAAGAAAGGGCTGTTTTCATTCTCTCACAGCGTTTGAGGTGTGTTAACTGCTTCTACTGCTGTAAATAATACCATGTTTTAATTGAATGCCATTGTTTCTTAGCATCATTTCTAGAAAGTTAATTCTAATGATATTAATGCCTGAAGCTGAGTTTGTGCTTACAGGAAGAATCAGGTAAAATGGAAATCTCGTATAATAAGCGAGCTTGATGTTTTCTTCCAGTGCTTTCATTACAGAGATTTTGTGTGTGTGTGTGAAATTATAACTTATTTTGAAGATAGAAGTTAGCCAATTAGCCTATGTTAAAAATATTTTTCAGGCACCTTTTTTTTTTTTTTTGAAGATAAACAAGGCTTATAATATAATTCCTTGACATGAGATATTAAAACTTTGATGATTGGGAAGGGTATTTTTTTACCTCTCCCTTGGACAGAAATTGGACTCCTTTTGCTCCCAAGCACTTCAGGGGTTCCTAGAAAAGACCTCATATTACATTCCTCTGTATTGTTCTCTGCCTTGCTCTTTGCTTCAGAAGAGCAAGGAGCCAGAAACAGTGGGGGATTCCTACTGCAGATTTAAGCCATTTCCTGGTCAGCCTCCTCTTTGCTTGCTTTTTCCTAACTCTACTTTTGTGGAGCTGCCCCTAAGGACCTTTCTGTTTTTTTTAAATGCTTTTGCTGTTAGACGTTAACAGGGACATCACTCTATAGGAAGTGTAGCCTCACTGCTGATATTTCTCCTACTGATTTATTTTAATGCCTCCTGAGCTCCAGCAGGCCTTGTAAGTAGGAGAGTTTCCTTTCAGGTTTGGAAGAAAGATCTGCTTCTGCAAGGGGGGCCTGACAAGTAAACTAGGCTCTCCCCAGGAAGCAGGAGATCAGAAGGAGCCTACCCAAGGCAGGTGAAGACAGGGACCTGCCCAACATGTGCTGGGGTGTTTCACTTACAATCATAATCTATATAAATAGGAAGAGTCATTGCTAGGGAGATAGTTGGTAAACTGGCTAGAATAAACATTTGTCAAATAATGATAAAATAACATTTTGTTGGAAGCTGGTAATGTTTGCTACATTTTATTGCAATCAAAGAACCTGCAAGGTTTTATGTGCCCAACCCTTGTGACCCATCATCATTTTCTTTTTATTCTACTTCTTTGCCTGTGATAATAACAAAATAGCTACAGATTTTCCCTTTTAAAGTTGTATTCGAAGAATGATTCATTAAACTAACACATTTGGCCTTAATGCAGCCCCAGCTAAGATGAAATTTTATCTTCTTGCTCATCTCTGAGCATAATTTAGAGATAATTCAAATAGAAAAGCAATTTGTGTGCCATTAGGCACCACAGTTTATTAGGTGCCAGTGAACTACACAGCCTGATTAAGAAGGCTGCTATTTGTTTGTGATTCTCTTCCCCAACTAAGTTCTATGAGGAAAGGAAAGACACCAGGAAACAACCATTTGTGGTAGCTCTGGAAGGTGGTGGACATTGTGGACTTTGGCATACGCAGGTGGGCAAGGCCCAGGGTTCATAGGCAGCAAATATTCAATCGACCCAGCTCCAAGAATGTTGTGTGAGCTGAGAGAACGGGAACATCTGATTCTGAAATGCCTTTGGAGCGTGGGTAGAAGCTCACCACTTTGAAATAATAGGAACTAGAATTAGAAAAGCCTGGGTTTGAGTCCCACCATCAATACATACTCATTTTCAGCCTAGATGAATACTTTTTACCTCCGTCCTTCATTCTCCTTGTGGGTAGCTAACATTAGGAGAAGTTTTTTTTTTCTTTTTCTTTTAATCACATTTAATTTACTTTTGGTTGTGAGGATAAAAGGGGATGGCATATTTGCAAGATGCCCACATCTAGTAAATGCTCAACTAATGGTCATTATTTCTATTATCATGGATATCTTATTTTTAGGATTATCACTATTCATGATATTAATGGTTGGACAAGTTTTATAATTTTTGCTCATGGAGAACTTAGGTAGTAGAAATCAAACGATACACATATGAAATATTTTTTCTGCTACTAAAACAGAACCATCAAAAATAACAATGTGGAAAGTCTCAAGTTTTAGGTGTGATTGGCTGTGTGCATCATCACAGTTTCAGTAAAAATTTACTTTAAAAAAAGTCTAAGATGTTGTATAAGGTGAAGATTTTAGAGATTTACTAAATTTAATTGCTTGTTTCTAATCAATGCCAAATATCCAGGTGAAGTAGAAAGAAATAAAGCAGGTTATAAGCAAGTTATTTCTAGCCTTACTGCCAAGAATCCAGATGTCTAGCTAATAAACTTGCTTTTTTCATTTTCCTTCTGGGGACCTGATATTTTGAAAGCCATTTTGCAGTTGGTTTCTTGTGTTGCTGTAGTGGTGACCTGGTGGGTTACAGGCTACATCACGACATCCTTGAGTGGTATGGGGTGTAGAATTGATTAGAATGAAGGACATACATAGGAAACAACAACTTGTGGTTGAAAAGCCCTACTGAGCTTCTAGGACAGCCTCAGACATCCAGAGCATCATACCAAAGCCTGCACACAGGTCCCAAGGCCATTGAAAAATTTTAGCTTTGCAGCTCAACAAGAGTAAATAGGCTTGTTTGTGTTTGCCTCTGAAATACATGACTCCTCCCACAAAGAAAAGACAGATATTAATTAAAATTTTGCAAAGTTGGAATGGATCATGCATCCTGTATTAGGCGAAGTTTTTAAAAAATCACAAAAGCCAGTGTGACTTGACAAAAAAAAAAAAAAAGACCCACAGATTTGTTTGCTAAAAAAGGCTCTTATTGCATATAAATCTCATTTAAAGTAAAAAGAGAAACCTTTTTTTCTTTGTATTTGAAAGCATTCTAATGACAGTCGAGCCTTTTATAAAATAATATATTGAGTGCATATTTATGTTTTGTTTAATCTTCACCTTTTCCTGTGGATTTACCTCTTTCATGGAGCCATTTTTCAAAAGAAATGCTGACAATAAGTTACTCTGGTGTGCTCTATGGTATTTCACTTTAAACATCCACATGTAGATTAAAGTACAACATCATTTACCTTTCCCAATGTTTAGCATAGAGAAGTGGAAAAAATAGCAATTAAAAGGAAATAGACTCACTAGAATTATAGCACTACTTCCCCAGATTTCATTTCCATCCTGTCAGTCTTCAATGGGATGTTAGTGTAATTTCTCTTTAAATAGGCATGATTTGGAAATGTTCACAGTCACAAGTGAGAGAACAAAATAAGAGAGATTTTTCATTTATAAGATTGCCTTTCTCTTATCTACTGGTCTTGTCTCCCAGACTGTCTGTCTGTCTCTGGAAAGCAAAGTCAATAAAAATGATTAGAGTTGGCATCTCACAAATGTACACCCTTAAACCATGAAGCGGTAATGCTGTGCAGGAAATATTTTTTTGACCTTTTCAAATTGCATCCAACTGTCTCGGGAATTTCTCAGGGACTAGAGGTAATAAGGTTCAATCCGTTTTACTGTCTGGCTTCAAATTTAGTTCCTTCGAAGCTCTAACTTATCTATTCTTTGCATCTTGGCCCTAGCATCCATTCAGCACGGGAATCCATGCATCTCATCTCTTTTCCTCTTCTTAGATTTTTTGCTAAAGGATCACACTCTGGAATCTACAGTCATGACGACTTTCCACTTATTGCCCCCTTCAAAAGCAAAATATTAGCAAGAGAAAATTAGTGGGCATTTTGTCCTTTGAGAAGCCCTTGTTGAATTTAACTAGTTAGTAAATTCCATCCTATCTTACATCTGTTTTTACCCATATGATTTGTGTTTTAATCAACTTTATTATATGTGATTTTTTCATATTAATTATATCATAGGCATTTTTAAATTTTTTAAATAGAAGAGGCCAAAATATGCAAATTCCTTTTGTTCTACATCGATTTTGTTTTTTCTTCTGTGAGTCCAAATGCAGCGGGACACACTCCCTGGTAAAGAAGGGAGTTATCCAAGTGTGACATGCTAAAAGGCAGCTGAGTGGCCTCATTCTTCACTGTGTTCCCTGAAGGAGAACAGAAAACAGAAGCTAGGGACACATTCCTTGACCCCATGAAAGCACTGGGTGTCAGGAAGCCTTGACGAGACTTAAAAAGCTTGTCTTACTTTTCATATTCTGAGCATCTCTGTGCAGAATGTGATTCTGGGTGTTCTCTCATTTGTAGAACACGTCATGTTCGAAAGCACACTCTGTCTTGCTGTCTCTATCCATTGCTGCTTACTGCCTTCTGCAGAGATTAGAATCTTGGCTGGAATTTCCTGTGGTCAGTGGAGCTTGGAGCCTCTTTAGGGCTTGGAAGTCATGTTCATGGGCAAACAGCCATCAGGAGGAGGATGTCTTTTTGAAGTTGCCCTTCTCAGAGAGTGTATTTTCTTGTCCACTAATTTGTCAAGTTTGATCTCATAAAATATGTGGCTTTATAGAAATGAGATTATTTCAAATAGCCCTATTTAGAAAGTAGGCGTGGGGAAGAGGTTATGAAGACAGACTCTTTTTTTATTCACAGCAATGTGCTTTGTCCCTAAAAACACTAAGTATACTCATACCATTGTTCATCTTCATATTAAAGCTTATATATTTTTCCATTTAACACAAAATATTTGGGTTAAAATGAAATCTACAAAATATGTTTAAGAGTAAGTTGCTCTTTTGTCCCTGGAAATTTAATCCATCTTAATAATTGAGTCACCCTCCTGATGCTGTCCTTTATGGCTAGCTGGTATTTTATTTAGCAAAGATAAAGTATTCTGGCTGTTTTACCAATTCAGATTTACCCAATATTTGCAATAAGCTTAGTGTCTTTATCACCAGCTGGGGAAGAGGGAAGACTGTCAGGTGCTGTAATTAAAGGAGGTTTGATTCTTGAGTAGAGCTGCAGTGCACCTGAGAAGTTGTTAATGCAGGTGCATGTGTCTGGGTGCACACCAGCCGCCCACCACACCTCCGTGTGAGATGTGCATGCTTACTTGAGTTTGGGATTAGAAGGCAGCAACTTTAAAACCAAATGGTTTCTACTCTCTCCCTGTGGATGTCACCTCTTAGTCCGTTGGACACTGGGCTATAGCTATTAAGCCTTTTCAGTTCACAGAGTGGATCTAATCATTATACATTTAGTGTCTCCTCTTTTGCTAAGATACATCATCTTTCTTGCCCTTCAGGACCTGGAAGTAAAACAAAGTCAATGTTCAGACTTTCTAATGGAAGCAGAAGGTGATTTGAATGGGTTGGAAAAAGGAAAGCGGTGGTGCTGTCTGGGGCTGGTGTGTACTGGGTTCTCTTGTTGGCTGGGTGTTCTCAGGGTTTGTGGAATGTCTGGGAAATTAAAGCAACATTGAGATTGAGAGGCCAAGAAAAATAACAGCTACTTCTTATTAGATAACTACTGTTTGTAGGGTGGCTGCTAGATAACTTGTCTAACCTCACTTCATCTTTGCAGGAAACTCAGTAAGAGGCACAACTGTCCTCAACTTACAAGGAGAAGAGAGGCTTAAAGAGCTTAAAAACTGACTTTCCTCTTAAGTGGCAGGAGAATTGCATGAAGAGAAATATTTTTGCACGGAGAGGAACAAAATAATTCATTTGTTGTGCTGGGTGGCCTCTGGACATTTCCTCCTTTCTCTTTCTCTTCTTCCTTCAACACCTGCCATCCTCCTCCTTCACCCCTTTCTGCTCTTCCTCCACTTTACTTCATTTCTCCTTCTCCTTTGTTTTCTTTTCCCAAAGACAGAACAAAGTGAAGCCTCAGAGTTAAGCAATGTTCCATCCAGTCTTCTTCCACAGAATGGCCATCTCTGCCTCTTTTGCTATTGAGTTACTTTCCCTAGAGCTCCTAACATCATTATTTTGAAAGTTTAATGAAGGCCAAGGGTTCTGACTGGTGGTTCATATGCTGGACAGCATACTTTTTTTTTAATTACCTTAAAATGATAATGCAAGTGGCAAGAGATGGTGATTACATGTTGTCCTTACATGCTCACAGGGAACCCTGCCCATCTACCTTTTGTCTGTTAATGAATGGCCAGGGTCAAAAGGGTTCAAGAAAGGATTGAGGAAAGCAGATCCTCAAAAGGACTTTTGTAGGTAGCCCAGGAAAACCGGTTTCTATAAAAATATTATGTTTCTCTATTAGGATATATAGTAAATTAAATTTCTTCAACTATACAACTGAAATATTTTTTTTCTTCTGTTTGGTTTACATGTCTATTACAAAAATAAACATTCTTGATTGCCAAAGCGGGCTTGTTACTATGATGTCAGCTCAATGCAAATATGGACGTGAAGGGATTCAATTTCGCTCTCATGGCAATGTTTAATATACTTCAATTTGTGTCTCAGGGAAGGGGCTTGGCTATTTATCCTGGGTAAGTCAGGCTGCTGGGCTGCTCAGCATCCCTTAGACTCCTGATGCTGTGGCCGAAAGCCTGACGGGGCATCATTTGTTCCCAGGCATATCAGAAGACAGAAAATTGATTCAAATCTAAGCAGTAGTAGAATCTCAAAAGCTGTCACCACCATTCACTGCACATACCCTTTTCCTGGAGTGGGTACTCTGAAAATTCAGTCAACATCTCACTTGTGATAAATATCTTCCTTATAAAAATTTCAGACAGAACTACACAGGAAAGGGAGCCTGGTTTTTAGACACAAATATGATTTCAAGATTTCTTTCTGTGCTTCTCTCTTTCTCTCTAACTTGGGTCTTAGGGCTCTTGAATATGCATGTGATCTCAGATCAGGGTTCATGAAAGACTTTATGCTTTGTACAAGGTCCCTTTGATTCTCACTGTCACCCTTTTTGAAACCAAACTCAAAATAATATAAGCCAGCAAGAATAAATCATTCTGAAACAATCTGCCGTACCCAGTTCATCTCCACCACTTTGCTTTCTCTTACTACAGAGGGCAGAAGAGTGACAGCCTCAGCTTTCAATCTGTGCCTTGAGCACCTGCCTCTGGGCTGTGATACCCGGGTAACCTCTGCTTACTGTCAGGGCTACAGCAGTATTTATTTTTCCTTAATTGGAACCCCACTGATACCCTGTGGGATTTCCCCCCTTGGCAAGGCAATATATCCATATAGACCTAGAGCACCACCACCATAGTTGGTTGTAATATTATAGTCAGATGCATCAACATTGGGATCAAAATTAAACCAACACCTAGGCTGCTGAAGTTTCTTGACTGCCTTCTGATATTATTAGGAACTCAACATTTTTTTCTCAGTGTTTATCTTGGGAGGTAAAACAATGTCAGCAGAATTTCAGATTCCATACACTGTCACCCTGACTCCTCTTGCTTTAGTTCTTCTTTGGCTTTGGGCAGTGTGAGAATCGTAAAATTACTATTACCCATAGTGAACAAGGAAACAATGAACATAAGAAGTGTGGACACATTATAAACATTTTTCTATATCTCTATATTTTTGTCCTTTCTAGATGAACAAATATAATAAGAGGCCTTGAAACCTTTAACTTTATTAAAATTTATTGAATTAACAAGTAAATATCGTCTGTCTAAACTTTTGAGTGTCAAAACAAAGTTCATTTCCTTGGACATCAGAAGGCCACCTCCTTGTCTATATTTATGGCTCCAGCATTTGCATTTGCTTTTTCTTTGTGCTATTTTTATTTTTGCCATTGAAGTTCATGAAGACTTAATCATTAGCCCTCTAATTTTCCAGAAAAAAAAATGTTGATTTATTGAACTGGCTGCAGAAAAGGAAGAAGAAGATCAATCTGACATTGTAGGTTAATAGTAGGGAACAAAACACATTCATAATTAGAAGAGAAAAGGACTTTCCTCATTCCTTCCAGTTTATAATAAAAAGCCCCTCGCCAAAGTGTCTTAGAAAATAATGCATTCAGACTGAGTAGAATTACCGCCTAGCAGATTCTATTTATCTGTAGCTTAGAAAGCAGCTGCGTTTTTGTAAAAAGCAATGAATGTGGCAGTCCTACTTAAAGGTAGAAGAAAAAGAACACCCCTTGTTTTGTAATAAGGGGATTTTCAATTTAAAAGAGAGAGCGAGCCTGTTGTGTAGAGTAGGGTTATTACATTCACTGTATTCTATCTCGCCCACCAGGAGGCTAATAATGAAGGGGCCAGGGAAGGAGGCCAATGCTACAAGGGTTATCTCACAACCTCAGATGCTGGGTAAGTCGAAGGAGACAGAATCGCTTCTGGATAACATTCAGAAGGCCGGAGCGATTATTTGGGAGAGAAAAGCCTGCCCTATTCTTTCCGAGGTAAATAGTTCATCTGTCAGCAGCATTATTCAGTATAAAAATGTGTTTATATAAAGATGTCTATAAAGTTTCCCTTTTTTTAAAAAAAATCATTTTAGGTGCGTGCATATCCCCTGACCTGCCCATCCACTGGTCCAGTGATGAATTATTCGAAACCTGCTTAGACAAAGGCTGCCCTTGGAGCCCCACCACACCCCAAACCATGCTTTGAAGGATCTGCCAAGCTCACTTTTAATCATGAAAAAGAAATTACCCACATGGAGACAGCAGAAAATGAGAAAGTTGAGCTCGTGCTGTGAATAATTCCAGCGAGTGCCAAGGGGCTAGTTGAGGAATGACTTCATGAGGTGAATATCTTTAGCTTGTACTTAGGGTTTGGTTAGCATATAATCGTTTTCTCTTTTAGGAGCATTGACTATCCTAAGTGTATTTCCTAACCAGTGCTCAGGGCATCTGTCAGGACATTGACAGATTTAATCCTGGTCTCGCCCTTGTTGTTATTTATGATGACTAATTTTACATTTGCAAATATGCAGAAATCAATTTAGGTGGAAAGTTCTCTCTGAGCCTGTGACGGTTCCCAGATGCCTGTATTCGTGTGCATTGCTGTGAGTGTCTGTCCGGTGATCTCTGTCCCTGTGTGTGCCTGCCTGTGCCCTTGTTCTTGTCTTTTCTCTGTTGTGAACACAGGTTGGGAGAATTAGCCAACTGATGGGTACTCAAATGTGATCCAAAGTTTTTCATTTGAGTTTGGAACAGAAAAAAAAAACAAACAGGAATATATATCACTTCATGATTAATGGTCAATCTGAATTTTTAATTCATATGAAAGGAGAAAGAGGAGGAGATATGAATCAAATGACAGGACTGACCTTTTCCCTTTGGGACAAGCATGATTCAAATCAAACATCACTTTTGCTGTGAAATTAGTTTGAAGTCCTTTTGTTTGCTTTTTTTCTTTCTTTTCTTTTTTTCTTTTTTCTTGTGGCTGGTTTAACTCCTTGATGTCTGTTCTTTCAAAGAAGTTTCCTTCTGTCCCTGCTTCACACCTGAGTTTATTCCCAGTAGCTCATGTCCTTCTTTTGTTTCATTTTTCTAAAGATCAGATCAGAGTATTTTACTACTTCAAAAGCTTCATTACCCACAAGATAAGATCCTCCCTAAAACATGCTATTTCTTTGCATCCCAAACTCATGTTCCAATAAAAAGAAGTAAGTAAATAAATAATAAATAATCACTTTCTTGTTCTAAGGCTAATTCGGCTAGGGAGGAGGGAGTGGGAAAGCAAGGTTCTTTGTGAACCACAGAGAAAGAATGCCACAAAACCCCCACATTCTCTCCCAATTCTCTAGTTTCCCACATAACGGAGTCACAGGATCGCCATGCCAACCTTAAGCAGTTTTGGCTTTGAGCAGGCATGTGCCTGGGCTCTTTCAAACTACCCATTGGTCCTGGTCTAAAGGACTCAGGCCCAGACTTGTAGAAAAAATGCACTATAGGAGAAAAGGCCTGACTGCTGTCCCATTAGTACACTTTCTTAACGCCACAGTTAAGCATCATCAGGACTGAGATGTGGTTGACTCTCTTTTTGGAGTTTGGTGGCTTGTGGAGAAAAAGAAAATACTAAAAGGACTAAGAAATGGGGTTGAGAACAACCAGGGTATTTTCAGAAGGACAATGGGAGGGCTTTTTAATACCACCTCTAAGGGAAGTAGAGGTGAGGTAGGGGAGGTGAGCCAGCTGGGCTGGTATAGGGGGGTGGAGTGAGCCAGCTGGGGGTAGCGGTAGAGGTGGGGCGAGGAGGTAAGAGGTGGAGGCAGATGAGCAGCTGTGTTTATTTTAATACATATCATTTAACCCTCACCTAAAAACAAATTGGAGAGGTTTGGGAGTGCATTAATCTGGACCCAATTAGCATGTCTTTCTCCTTCAAAAGTGCAACCTGAGATTAATGAATATAAAGTAGAGTTTCAGATGTAGCGCTTAAATCATTTGCATGTTTCATGCATGATAATTGAATTTATGTATGCACTTCCTTTCATTTAACTATTTCCAGTCTCCTTGTGATTCACGTAAACCAAGAGTCCATTATACTAACCTCTAGGTGGAAATAGCTTGCCTAGACTTTACTGCTAAAGAGAAAATCAAGTTCTTGTGTTTTTTTTTTAAATTTGAATTTCAATAATACAATACGTTTTTATAAAGCAGAGGGCAGTGTTTAATAGTCTGGTATGCTGTTTGGTAAATAGGCACCTCAGGTTTATTTTTGATAAAAAACAGAAAAATCATGGAAAATTACAACATTGAGTTTTCAGTGGTCCTGGAGAATTGGGTTCAGTGTGGCCACTTAAAAATGTCTTAATAATACCAAGAGCTACGTCAATTTAATGCAGCATAAAAAAAAATGTTCTTGGAGTCTGGACCTGAGCTATTTAGGTTGCTGAGTGATATCAGTGCACATCATTGTTTCTGGCATAGTTAGATATTTGTTTCCATAGCTGGGGTTGGGGGATGGTGTCAGTCTCTATGAGAGGCTCTAGATGAGCAGTTAGCACTATTGTCCCTTAGTATGTCCCTTAGGCTTGATTCTTTCTTTCCTTTTTGTTATTTAGTTGTAGGAGGCTTAATGCTTACATAGTGCAAGCAGGTACGAAGGCCCTCCTCCCCACCCACCCCCAAATGAAACATCTAAAAATGGGCAGTGGGTATATAAGACAGATTCCTGGGGGAGAAGTTGAAGCAAGAGGCTTGGAATAATTCCCCTGGTTTCAGTTTGTTTCAGTGATCTGTCTGTCTTCTGTCTTTCCTTATGTGTTTCCAAGTTCAATGTCAAAGTGATGAGCTTTTCTCCAGGAATTCTCCCCAGTGTCCTTTGTTTTTGGTGAATTCAATGGCCGAATGTTGCTGAGTGTCTCCTGGTCTTGTTTCTTGGTCCTTGTAGCTAAGAATGTCGTTGAAGGATAAAATCTTGTTAATTTGTGATGTCACAATTTAAATGTGCTTCCTGTCACTTATGTGTAGTTTAAAATGTTCCTTAATGTAGCATGAAATGATTGGTTAGCTTTGAAATGGTTGTGAAGTCATGTGAAGAAAATAAGTTTTTGCATCCGACCAAGATAAATTCACTCTAGTGCTTTATGGCTTTTTATTCCTATGTGATAGTAATAAAGTCTCATGTAGGGATGGAAGCCATGAAATACATTGTGAAAAATCATCAACTAAGAAGGGGCCATCAGTATAGAGCACGGTAGCCTGTGGAGCTGTGGACGTGATGGAGCGATGACCTAGTGTATAGCTCTGCGACATGCTTGGTGTTCCTGAGTTTCTTTATTCTTAGATTTTTGACGGCTGAGGAATCTAGGTGCCAAGAGTTGGTTCATCTTCGTTATCATTGATTAACATGTACATTCGGGATAGCGCATTTCTGTTTATCATACATTTTTCTCCGTTCTCTACTAATGAACATCCTCTAGTGGAGCTATGGTAACCCACCACTCTGGTAGGCAGCATTCAATCCTTCTATGCCTTTTCTTCGTCAACTGTTGAGGTCTTACTTCTGAAACAGAAGAAATAAACAAGTCAGATTTACCTTCTTGGAAATGTGGTCCAGATTTCTCTACTCCCAAGCTCCAAAAAAAAAAAAAAAAAAAAAAGGG
>NW_025999853.1:13437614-13469366 GCF_001458135.2 Marmota marmota marmota | reverse complement strand
TTTTTTTTTTTTTTTTTTTTTTTTTTTTTTTTTTTTTTTAGCAGAGAATACATAAGCAACTTACTGGTAGTCCAAAATGAGGTGACACACAAAGTTTCAACAAATCTTGAAGACCCAATTGCCTACCTAAGTTCAAAGCCCATGTGGTCTGACTTCACTCCATCTTTCTGACCTCATTGCCTGCTACTCTCCCCCAGCTCCTCCTCCAGCCGCACTGGTTTCAGGTTATTCTGGGAACGAACCAAACATTCTGTTTTAGAGACTTTGAAATTGCTCTTCCCTTTTCCTAGAATCTTCCTGAATAACTACCCCTTGGCCTCCTCGCTCCCAGCTCTCTACTCAAAAATCTCTTATCAGAGAGACCTGCCCTAACCATCTTCTATACAATTACATCTCTTCCTCCTCCAGACTCTGGTTTTGCTCCATGGAGAGTATTTTTTGCCATCTGATATGCTACAAATTTACCTACTTTTTATTTTCTTACCTCATTCGGACATAAGCTCTTAGGAGGCCAGGGGATGAATCTGCCTCTTTTTGATTGCCTCATCTCCAAAACCTGGAATTGTGTCTGCCCAGGATAGATCTTCAAGTGTTGGTTGAATGAAGTCAGTACACTTCCTGGCATTCATGTGTCTAGAGGCTGACATTACATATCTACATAACAAAGAATCACTTCTATTTCCCACCCCAGGAGTTAACCATGCATTCACCATTATTTTCTTCTTAGACACACATAATTTTGCTTTTATAATTTCCTCTTTCCTAAATAATACTTCAATGTATCTTCTCCCATCAACTTTAACCCCACCTCTCCTTTTGGTGTGGGGTTCTGGGAATTGAACCCAGGGATTCACACATGCTAAGCAAGCACTGTATCATGGAGACAGGGTCTCACTAAGTTGCCTGGGCGGGCCTCAAACTTAAGAGGTGAGCATGAGAAAGTTTTTGACTTTTTTTTTTTTTAAATCAGTTTTATGCTGATTACTAAAAAGTTAGCCAGATTATCTTGCTGTCTCCACTCTTTTGCTTTACTCCTTTTGGGAGTGCCTGTCAAATTTTTACTTAACTTTTTCAGTTTTCATCTCAATTTCTAAAATAAAGAACTTATTTTAGACATGGAAGAAAGCCATTCATTACAGTTTCTAATGCCACTATTCTACATATGTGGAAATGTCATGTGCAGCTATTCTGTTGGAGACTAGCAGCCTTGCAGGGAGGGATTCAGAATTTCTGATTCTCAAGCAGCACCTGAAATATATGGAAACTGTGAGTCAGCCCAAAGGAGTCAGAGTAACCGTGCCACCCCTAAACTATCATGCCCACCTGTTTCTTATTGAAATGAATGTCAAAAGGTTCACAAAAGCACCTCTTGTTGTGGTGAGATTAGATATGTTTATGTGTAGGATGTAACTTTCAAGTTGTACTCCCTGTTCTGCTTACTGTTAACTTGTGTTAACTTGTTCTAGACGCCTCTAGAACAAGGATGAACAATTGGAAAGGATGAAACAGTTGGTAGTTTAAGTGGGGCACCATGTTCTGATAAAAAAAAAAAATAGCAAGTGAATCGATATCTTTCCCTGAGTGCCTACTATAAATGCAGAAGATCTGAAATTCCAAATTATTTATGGAGATTGCAGTGTTATTTACCAATAGGCATTAATATCTCTAAAGAAAATGTAAGTGCCCTGGTAAAACAAACGAATGACTCAAATTGACAGGAGAACTCCAAAGGAGCTAAAGCGAATGAACTTAATAACTGCTTACTATGGTTGTATAGAGAGGTGTATGTGTCATTTAAAGTTATTTTAAATTCAAGAGCAGAAAGTCATGAGGCTCACCTGAAAGAAACCTGGATTTGCACAAATACCACATATGACTTTGCAAATTGCATTTTTCACCTCTTAGTTATGGCTTGTTCTTATCCCGATTACAGAAAAACAATTTCAGCACATCATTGCTTGGTTTTATCAAGTCCAAGTGCTTCAAGCCAGTTGGATTCCCAACATCTTCTGCAGTCATAGCCTCTTGAGTCTAGAAAATAGCTTTCTTTTAAGAGGCCTCACTATCTCTCCATTTCCATAATCTTCCCCCTCAATATGCTTAGGAACTAAGAAAACAGTAATCCACCCATAACTATTAGGAACCATGTGGTTTACATATATTATTTTGATGAATCTCAACAATCTCACTAGGGGGTTAATATCCTTTTTTGTTTGTTTAAAAGAATTGGAAACTGAGGCTCTAAGAGCTTGTGTGGGACTGATTGAGCTCCTTTTGATTTATTCTCTTCCTACCTTTGATGTCAGTCTTCAAACCCAAGGTTCACGTGGGAGGGCCAGTTATGAAGAGATCATCTATGTGCTCCAACCCTACCCCTATGTCTTGTTTATGGTGGTACAATAGGATCCCTTCTCTCCCAACTTCCCAGAGTTTTGAGATCAGAAAGTTGTGGCCTTCCACCAACTGTCCACCTCCCTGCCCCTTTCTTTGTGTTCTCCAGTGGTTAAACTTGCTCAGAAAAGGAAGAGTCTGGAAGCCCCTCAACTCCCCTGTTGATGTTTTTCATACTTCTAACTAAATTTCAGGAGGGTGCTAGAAAAGGCCGAGAGTAGTGTCCTATCAGAGCAAAATGTCCTCCGAGTATGTGAGCAGTAAGTTTGTTGCCTCCCACGAGGGCAGCAAAGTGTCAAGGGTCACTGGTTCCCTGTGGGGAACAGTTTCAGAGTGTCCCTATCTCCCTGTGTAGACAATGCAGTTGAGGAGGGCCTCTATCCTAATTCTATCAGGGTTTGTGACATCAAGAATACAAGGGAATGAAGAAGAAAGTATTTCAAGGAGACTCAACCACCTTTTTGCAATTCATGGGAACTTCTGATGACAGAATACAGAGGGGGATGTGCAATGGCATCTGGTGGACAGGACAATGGCATTAAAGACACAGGGCCTAACTTGGCCCCCGGCCAGATGTGTGGCCATGAGAAAGTCACTTGCTTCCAGAAGCCCAAGTTACTCCTTTATATTCCAACGATAATTCCCATCCTTCCCATTTTGGATTGTTTGAGGGTTAGCTCAAGACATTTATAAAGAGAAATGTTCCGATAAACTCTAGTAGCACGAAGGAAATAGAAATTATGCAGGGTTATTAGGTTGCAAATTGAAAACAAACAGGCAAGGGACTGTCATTTCACTTGAAGTTGGGGAGAAGGTTTAAGTTCATTCACTGATTCATGTGCCAATTCCCCCTGTGTAGGGGATGGAGATATTATCAAGAGGCAGGGTCCCCAATAGGGACTAATGGAATGATGTCGGGGCACAGACTGAGTGAGGGGTAACAGTGGAATAAGCAGTGTGAAACTGGATATGAAAAGGGGTTTCTCCCTGCGGCTCAGGAGGCTAAGGCAGGAGGATCACAAGTTCAAAGCCAGACTCAGAATTTAGCAAGGCCCTAAGCATCTTAGCAAGACCTTGTCTCAAAGTAAAAATAAAAAAGGGCTGGGGATGTGGCTCAGTGGTGAAACACCTCTGGGTTCAGTTCCTGGTCCCCCCTCCACAAAAGGGGTTCCTTTGGATATCTGAGAAGACCTCCTGGAGAAGAACATTTAACCCTGGTCTCAGAGGTGGAATGCCACAGGTTCCTCACTTTCACTAAGCTAGAATGCACAGAACTGATATTCTCCCCCTCCCCAATGCCTTAAAGAAGGATCCAGGGTAGTTCCTTCCACTAATTTACAGGTGTGGAAATAAAATTAAAGGGTATTCTTTAGCTGAGGGTGATAACTTTTGCACAAAATATGTTCCATTCTGATCTTTGTTGGTTAGCTGAGTAAAGCTCAGTATTTCCCCTGCCTTGAGGGAATAAAAATATATTTCCTATTGCTGCATGTGCAATCCCAGGGATTCCCTCTAAAAGCAAGGGATAGGTTGACCCCAAGGCTGCCCAGCTACTGCCCTAGACCTCAGCTACTTTCTTAGATAAATCTCTCCCTTACCTCATGTACTTTCTCAGTGGCGAATAATAAAACCACAGGTCTTTTCTTTCTTTCTTTCTTTCTTTCTTTCTTTCTTTCTTTCTTTCTTTCTTTCTTTCTTTCTTTCTTTCTTTCTTTCTTTCTTTCTTTCTTTCTTTCTTTCTTTCTTTCTTTCTTTCTTTCTTTCTTTCTTTCTTTCTTTCTTTCTTTCTTTCTTTTTGTTGTTGTTGTTGTATGTGGGACTAGGGATTGAACCTATGGCCCCACACATGCTAGGCAAGTGCTCTACCTCTGAGTTACATTCTCAGCCATAGCAATGTGTTTCTTATGGGATTTTTGTAAGGATTAAATGAAGTAAAACCTAACATAGTGCCTGGAACATAATGTATGTTATACCCCTCAGCTAATATTATGATCATAACAAGAATCTCCATTTTCTTACCTCCTCCTTGCTCTCAGTTCACTCCAACTTTCCTTATAACCCATGACACATATCTGTAAATTGCTCTTGCTAAGATCACCAATAACCTCCATGTAGCCAAGCCTAATGAACTATTTAAATCCTCATTTCACTTATTCTCTTCTTCATCATTCTGGCCTCTGCAACACAATGGTGTTGTGGTTTTTTTTTTCTGTATCTGTCTGGCTACCATTCTATTTCTTTTGTAGGCTCTTCTGCTTTTTGCCCAGATATCTTATCTGAAGTTACTCAAGATTCTTGGTCTTTTCCTGAGGACCCAGGAGGTCCTCTTTTCTCCCTAGAAAATCTCCTCTCCAGGCCTGTGGCTTCAAGAACTTCTTCTTTGGTCTCTCACCTGGATTTCAAATCCATATAGATAACTGCCTTCTAGGCATTGCCACTGGAGTGTTATAAAGGTATATTGCTTGCAATGTGTGAAAACGAATTAGCTATGTTCTGCCCTAAACCTGAGCTTCCTACTTAGCTTCCTGTCTCGGCATGTTATAGCATTTGTGTAAGGTAAAATTCAGGAATAATCTTTGATATACTTCTTGGTCCATTTCTGGTCTAGTTCCAAGTTGTGGAGATGTTTTTCTCTGACATATCCATGAAGTCCCTCTACTTCTCTGTCCCACTGCTACTACCCCAGGTGAATGTGGCAGAATTACTACAATGGCCTACAAGTCCAGTGGATTCTGCCTCTTCTCTGTGTCCCCAGCCTCACAATGCAGCCATACATAGGCTCTTCAAATTCAATTCCCAGGTGCCTACTTCCTCTCTTTCTTAAGACACATTAGAGGTTTTCTAACACTGTCGAAATAAAACCCATGTCCCCACCATGGCCTGCACTCCCATTAGTGTCCCTCGGTTCCTCAAACATGTTTGTACATTTCCACCTCTTACACTCATGGCTGACTCCATCTGGAAGCTTTTCTGAACCCACACTTCACATCCCTCCATCTAGTAAACATCTATTCCAATTTCAGACTCTCCTCTTTCCATAATGCAACTCCCTACCTCTCCAGTTCGGTCTGGTTCATTTGCTATATGTTCCCACCCAAGTACACTTCTTTCAGGGCATTTGACTGGCTTTCTAAAGAAATTTTCATTTTGTTAGATTAATCCATG
This sequence comes from Marmota marmota marmota, assembly GCF_001458135.2. Taxonomy (NCBI): domain Eukaryota; kingdom Metazoa; phylum Chordata; class Mammalia; order Rodentia; family Sciuridae; genus Marmota; species Marmota marmota. Next base: position 13,463,810 of record NW_025999853.1, on the reverse strand, counting down.
GTTTTCTTCCCAAGTAGAACTTATGTTCCATGAAAGCAGGGCTGTTTCTGGTTTTGTCCCTGTTTTTTTCTCCAGAATTTACCAGAAAGCCTGGTATAGATCAGGAACCCAACATTTCTTGAATGATTGAATGAATGATTTCTCCCTCCTAGATTATTATCAGAATATTTCATGTTTCTTTGCAAAAACCTCAAATCACCTCCAAATCTTGATCTCATAATCATTCCCAGAAATAGATTTAAGGATCATAATTGAATTTTTGGCTAACACATGGTGAGAATTCCTTTTTAATAGACATGGTCCTCCTACAAAAATGAGATTCATTAAAGTAGATGTTGAAAGAATTTATGTAAACATCCTCGAATAAAGTACACAAAATTCAAATGAGAGCACGATTGCAATTAATTTGAAACTAAAATTGTAGTCTACAACAACAAAGTTATAGAAAAATGAATCATTAAGTAATTGCTATTGTGACATAACTTCATGCAATAGTTGAAGTACTTCACAAAGCTGTAATCTCCAGCTACCTTGAGGTTTGTCACATTCTTTAATTTTCTGATTGATTAAATGGATTATTTGACATTTTGGCAGATCAGAGAAATCACTGAATAACAAAAGCCTCCTTTCATTCCTCATTATTTGCTCTCTTTGAGCTCAATGCAAATTCTTTAGAAACAAAGGTGTGATATTTCCTCTTCTGTAATTTTATTTCAGCGTTTTATTTTTACTGTTAATAGTAGCAGTTCCTCCACAACAATTTCACATTATTAACTTCCATATCACTCTCTCTAATGAAAATGTAATGCATAATAAGATATGAACTTCACGTCACATTGAGACTTTTATATTCTTGTCATTTGTATAGAGGATTACATCCTTTTATATTCTTGTCATTGGAACAGAGGATTAAAAGGAAAAAAAAACTCATCGATGATGAAAATTTTCTTCCCTTTTGGCTGTGTGAAGTACTTGGGGAGGATGGGCATTTCCAGGTGGCCAGGTAAGTGATGGATTGGACAGTGTTTACACTGATTAACTGGCCAGGGGAGAGCTTTCTCGTGCCAAGCTCATTTACTGTAGTGTATTCAGTTAGTACAGATGATATAAATACTGCTTAGTAGCCCTTCCTTACTGGGCTACCTACAGATCTCCTTTTACCACCTTCACCTAACCTCTAACTTGCACAAAGTTCCTCAGGTAGCCTCTCTAATCAGATTCTCTTGCCTACTTGAGGAGAGAGAGCGTTTGTTCTGTGGCCCATTGACAACAAAGGCAACCCAAGCAAACATTGATTGACACTTCACTATCCAACAGGGGCTGGGTTGGGTATTAGAAATAGACACTGAAAAAACACTGACTTCTTTTTAGCATAAGATACTCAGGCTCAAGTGGGAAAAATAATCATGATACAATATAATACTGCTGTATTAGAAGATTCAACCCTGACTTTTGTAAGTAGGGAATAGCTTATCCAGGAAATCACACCTCAGCTGAGATTTTAAGGGTAAGTAGGAGGAAATATGGCAAAGGAAGGCGAAGGGGGAAGGTAGAACATTTAGCATAAAGCAACATCAGATGTTAAGCTGAGAAACACCATCCACCAGGACAAGATTCAAGATACCTAATCAATTCAGCCCATCACGGACACAGGCTATGAAAGAAGAGGTTCAAGGAGAGACCTGAAGGTTCTATCAAAGAAGGAGTTATATTTTATCTTGTGTGCAATAGAGAACCACTTATAATCCAGGGGCAGGGAGGACAGTGATCGGCTTTGCTCCTCGGGAAGTTTCTCTCCAGCTGCAGGGTGGAAGGAAGAGATAAGGTAGGGGCAGGAAGACCCCTTGGGAGGCTGCCACAGTAATCCAGGAGGGAATTTATCAGAACCTAATAACCAAATAAACAGTGGTAGCAAGGGAGACGGAGACGACAGGGGACAGATCAGAAAGCCATTAAGGAGAAATATTAGGCAGGAGTTTGCAACTGATGGAACACAGGCAGGGAACGGGGAGGGGGAGTTGAGGGCAACACTTTGACTTGCTCTGTTTCCCGCCTGGCTAGCCTTCCATTCCATGAGATAACACATGCTTCCTATTGGCAGTGCTAATTAAAAATAGCTGGGTACACTCCTGGGTCCTGAACACTTTAAGTAGAAGTATTCCATAGCATTCTTTAGTTGGTAACCTTCCTCTCCATGCCAGAGATTACACACTGTGACCATTAGGAGTCTTCAGTTAGGTGGCCCTTTATGTTCTTATGTCCTCTCTCCTTTCTGGACTTAGCTGTTTTATAACAGAGATCAAACTGTGCTTCAAGTGTCTCATTACCTAAAGGTTTTCTTTATCAGAATGTGAGTATCTTTAAAGTAGGAACTACATCTTGTGAATCTTTGCTCAGGCATTCATGAACTTGACCACCTAGTCAATATTCCCAGTGTCTACGATGGGTCAGGCACCAATTCGTTGTGTGCTCAGGACATTGTATGGCACCTGGCACATAGGAGTCCTCAACAAATGTTTGATTAATTGAATTCAGTCTTGAATATAATTTATTTGGCTACAATTTAAAGCTTTTCACTCTAATGTGAGCAAATCTCAGAGTATAGGTTTTCTGCAACACATTTAAGAGTACTTCTATGTCAGCTCAAGCTAAACTTTCTTTTTTACTTATTTCCATGACTGAATCCAATCATGAAGGGGCATTTTTTTTTTCTCTTTCTACTTAATTGATGTCTTACCCTTCTGGTTGGGCTTTATTTTGGTAGCACCCAATATATAAAAGAATAACATCTGCTATTTTTCTAAGATAATAGTGATTAATCCTTGATGGTTTGCAATCAGCTGAATCTGAGTTCAAATTCTGGCCTTGTCATTAGTTTTTAGAATGTCACATGTATTTTGATTAATTTTCAGTACACCCATTTTCTCATCTTCATAAAAATGGGGATAATAATAGAACGTACAACACAGGATTATGGCAAAAAAATGAATGAACTAGAAAGAGCTTAATTAGTAATTGACACACACAATTTACTACAACTAAATTTACCTACAACTATTTCATTTATGGAAATGATTTTTAATTTCTCAGCATATATTTAACAGTTATAAAAGATCTATTATGTATAAAATTTTCTATCATGGAGGATACAAAGATCCATCTCTTAAATCTAGTAAGTAAAAGAAATAAAAGTAACAAAAAATAAAATTATCATATCCCCCCAAAAAAGTATCTATTAAGTGCTATATGCACAGTTAGTTATTGTTTCTCAGCCCAGCTTTTATAAAATATTGGACCTTCACAGAAATTTAGATTCATTTGGATAGGGTATCTTGCAACTCTTAGCATATACTCTGAGTTTTTTAATATGGAGCAGGTTTTAGAACCACAGAGGTAAGAAATAAAGGAAAAATTACTTCTGACTGAAACTTTTTCTTTCTAATTTTAAAGTTGTCAATGGATTATTTATTTATTTACTTACTTACTTACTTATATGTGGTGCTGAGGATCAAACCCAGGGCCTCACACATGCCAGGGAAGTGCTCTACCACTGAGTCACAACTCTAGCCCCATGGCTGAGGGTTTTGAAGACTTTGCATAGAAAGAGTTATCTTGAAAGAGGGGTATGATTATTTTAAAATTTAATTAAGCACCATGCTTTTTCTTTTTCTTTCTTTTTTTTTTTGAGAGAGAGAGAGAAAGAGAGAGAGAGAAAGAGAATTTTTTAATATTTTTTTTTTTAGTTTTCAGTGGACACAACATCTTTATTTATTTATATGTGGTGCTGAGGATCGAACCCAGTGCCCTGTGCATGCCAGGGGAGCGGGCTACCTCCATGCTTTTTATTTCAAATAAGTACAATGGCAAAGACTGTTTTGAAAAAAAAAAAAAGCAAAACCCCACCCCCACATCCTGTCATTCTTCTAAGACAATGTCTTTGTTTCTATATAGTTATAACTATACTTATTTGTCATGCTAAAGCAATTCTCTTCAATAAAAAATGTGTTGAGTCAAAAATTCAAGCATGGTGGCTCATTCCTGGAATCCCAGCGACTTGGGAGACTGAGGCAGGAGGATCTCAAATTCAAAGCCAGCCTCAGCAATTTAGCAAGAGCTTAAGCAATTTAGTGAGACCTTGTCTCAAAATAAAAAAATGAAAACAGGGCTAGGGATATGGCTCAGTAGTTAAGTGCCCCTGAGTCCAATCCCTGAGACCAAAGAAAACCAACCTACACATGCAATTTTTAAATTTCCCAAACTCTACATAATGAAAGTAAAAAAGATACAACTACAAGTAATTTTGATTTTTCATTTAACCTAATATATCCAGATTTAATCATTTCAACTTATAATCAGTATAAAATTAATAAGATGTGATACATTCTTTTGCATAATAAGTCTTGACAATTGAGTAGGTATTTTACATTTATAATGCATTTCAACTTGGACTAGCCTCATTTCAAATGCACAATAGCCACACATGGCTGATGGCTACCATGTTGGACCACATAGTTCTAAAAGGTATGATGCATATCAAAGATAGTAGAGAATCAGAAGTAGCCAATACATTTTAGTTACTATTGTTGTTGTTGATATAGATATCTAGTATAAGGCAAATTACATAGAATCAGATCATAGTGTGGTTTGCCTCAATACTCGGCTAAGCAATTTGCATTTTATTTAATGGTCATGAGCAACCACTGACAATTTTAAGCAAAACAAATGCAGTTGGAAGTGAGATCAGTTATAAATTTAAAGGACAGGTAATTTTGGCATGTATTTCAGAGAACATGAAAATGAACAGAAAAAATAGGATAACATTCATAACAACATAGTGATTTACATAATTTGGGGTTGCATAGAGAAAGAATAGCTCAAGATGGCGCCTTGGCAAATGGGAAAATCAGGGATAAGTACTGATCTAGGGGGTATAGGAGTGATTGTGTTCATTTAGACACATTAAATTTGAGATCTAAGCAAGATGGCTTTGTGATCCAAATATCTAATTGTTTCCTAGAATGAGAATTGAAACCAGAGAATAGAGAACAGAGGAGCTCTGTAGGGGAATATGAACTCTCATTAAATACCTCAAGAACTGTTATCTGGGGAAATGGACAGAGTTTATCACTGCAGCTCTGCAAGGCAAATGTTGTGCAGTTGGTAAAATTATAAACAGGCAGATTTTAGCTTCAAGGTAAATAAGTTGTCAAATACATAGATAATTGCCCATAGGTAGAATAGGTAGCCTTAAATCCCTTGCTCTTTTTTTTAGAGCAAAGGAAATATTTGCAAATAAAGATACATGTAAAATATGGGCCAGATGCTTTTCTTCCTTTCTAACTAGATTTTGTGCCACTTCTATAAAATTATTTAAGTGCTAATTTTAAACATACAACTGAGGTAGACTGCTAGCCTCTACTAAATCTTTATTTCTAAGTCTCTGAGCTTCACACCCATTTGTAATACTTTAGCAATTGGCAGACAGATTCCATTAGCTTCTTTTGATTAGTTCTTTTGCTTGCTTTCTGAGTCTTTCCAGGAGACAGATTTTCTTGTTACATGGTCCCTCTGTTCTCTGATCAGAGTTCCATCGTTCTTTGCCTTTCTTCTCTCTATCCTACCAATGCAAACTGATAAGAGAGGGTATGCGCTTTGGCTTCTAGACACAGAATTGATGACTACTTTCACACCTTCTCCTTTTTCTCATATTGAACCAAAAATCACTGAAAAGGCTATTTATTCAATTCTAGGGATATATATATATCTCCCTATCCCTCCCTCCCTTTCCTCCTTCCTTTACTCCTCCTGTCTCTTCATCCATCCTGCCTTTCTTATTTCCTCTTCTTCTCTTAGATATTTATCATTTTTATTTTGATATTGACAGTACTAATAATAAGAGAGGGGCCTCAATCTTGCTCCTATTGGAAAGGACTCTTTCTCTTACACTCTCATTTTTTTAGATAACAGAGAGGGTTCAGGGAGGGTTTGAGGCATACCACAGGAGAGATTATTTTCTTTTGGGTTTGTGGTCCAACTCTTGTAGGCAAAAGTAATTTTATGGATCCACATGGCCGAGTCTATTGATTAAAGCTCCCTCCGTTAGGAGAGAGTACAGTGAAGTAGTTTAGAGCTTAGAGCTGGAGTCCAGCTAGCAGATTCAGTTCTAGCTTCACCCCTCACTAGCTGTGTGTCCTGAAATAAATCATGTAACCTCTTCCTTCTTCCCACTGATAACCTGAAAAATGGGGATACATTTTTTTCTCTATATTCATGTAACTGACACTGAGGATACAGCAATAATAAAAACACATTGTATCTCTGATAGAGCTCACAAAAGGAGACAAAAATATCTAATTTGTTGGGTTGTGATAAGAGCAAAGAAAAACAAAACAAGGTAAAGATATGGAAACTGATGGAAGGGGTAACAAATTTTGATGGTATAATTAGGCAAAGCTTTTGTGAGGAGTGACATTTCAGCTAAGATCTCATAAGTACTTGAGCAAAGCATATCCAAACTGAGGAATCACTAGAAGAAGACCCTGATAAGCTGCTCTTAATGTTTAAGATGCAAGAAGATAACCAGATGGACTGGAGTAGAGAAGAGAAGGATGGAAAGAGATGAAGTTTAAAAAGGTAAAAGGAAGAGAGATTATTTATGGCCTGGTCTACAGTGCAAAGATTTTTCCTGAATGAAATGAAAAACCTCTGAAGTAGAGTCAGGATTACAAAGTATTTTGCTGGTGCACTTAGAATTCTGTATAAAGTTGTCATTTATGGTAGTGAGAGAAACTTGAGAGAAAAGCACAATGGTGAGGTCAAGAGTATATAACTAGATGCATTAAATTTTAGTTGCCTATTGAATTTTTAGTTGGAAAATCCAAGTAGGAAGTTGAATATTAACATTCAAATGTTGCTGTGAGTCCATAAGAGATGAGGATAGAATTGGCCATTGAACCTGACAACAAAGCTGTCATTATTCACCTGGACAAAAATATTTCAATATTTCCACTTCTGTGGGAGGTTGAAAACCTGACATCAGAGAGTTATTGAGAGAATGGAATACTCTGCTTCGGGCTAGGATGGTAAAATCTGGATTCAAAAAGAAAACATTTAGCTATCTAAGAGATACTAGGAAAGACAGTATTAATCAGCTAAAGTCCCAGAAGAAAGAATGTGTATTCAGGGACAGTCACTAGTTGTTGCTTTTTTTCTGCTTACACACTTGCTTATTAGTAAGTGACATCTGGGGACTTGGAGGTCAAGCAGGAATTGATAGCCCCCAAATTATGAAGGTAACAGAACTTTGAACAGTCTAATAAAGCTACAGAGACAAAAAATTATAGGGAAGAGGAAGGGGCTGAATTTTAGGATTTATAGATTCAGGATTTCACCTGGGAACCCTGAAAGACTTCACCTAAAGAGTAAAAACAGCCAGGAAAGATCAACCTTTGCAAAGAGTAAAACTCAGCTTTTACCTACCTTGGTCACAGACTGAAGTACCTTCCATACATAAAAATAAATTCTCTTGGGTAAAGCTGTTCAAAAGAATTTTCTATAATGATGGAAAACATCCTATATCTATGCTGTATAACGGTAGCCACTAGTCACATGTGACTACAGAATAATTGAAATGTGACTAGCATGACTCAGGAAATGATTTTAAGTTTAATTTAATCTAAATTAATTTAAGTTTAAATAGCTGCATATTCTTAATTGACATTATACTGGACAGTGTAGATGTTGAGAAAGAAAACATCATTTAGATCTTAAAATTATCTCTTATAATTTCTTATGTATCATGACTATATGCAGTAAAATGTAAGCTTATCAGAATATAGAGCAAATGATCAAAAAACAAGAGAAAAAATTATAAGAAAGAGAACCATAGAGAGAGATTTACGACTCATATATTAAAAAACCTTAATGAAAGAATTTCAGTAACAAAACTGAAAATAGAAAATTAGGAATGAGTGGAAATTCCAGAATAGAATATTTAGAAACTCAGTAGGTGGATTTGATCAGAGATTAGAAACAACTGACAAAATTAGTGAACTAGAAGATATACCATTAGAAAATATCTGGATTAAAGTATAGAAAAAAATAGAATAAAAAACATAGAAAGGTATCTATAAAGAATGTGAAACACGATTAAAAGCTCTACATATAATTGAAGTGTCAGAAGGGGAGGAGAGGGTGGAGTAGAAATAAGCATTGAAGACATAAAAAGTTTCCATAACTGATAAAAAGACTTCCAACCAGATTCAACAAACCCCAACATTTCAAGTAATATAAATGCAAGAAAACTACATTTGAGCATATTACATGAAAAAAATGTCCAAAGGTAAAAACAAAAGATCTTAGGAGAGCCAAAGTTTATGGAATTGCATTAAATTCAAAGTGCAACAGAATGACTACCACTGACTTCTAAACAGAAATTATGTAAGCAGAAGGACAATGGAGATTCACTAAAACACTGAAATAGAATAACTTCCATCCTGGAATCATAAATCTAAATGAAGATATACATTTAATGTTTTTGTATAAATAAAAAAAAATAGTGAGGACTTGCAAACACAGAGGTTCTAAAAGAAGTCTTTTAGGCAAAAGTATTTTTACAGTTGGTTTAGGCAGACCATTTTGATCTCAGATAAAAGTACAAACGTCTCAGAGGAATGAAAATCACAAGAAAGGGTAAAATGTGAGCACTACATATAAAACAATTTAATTTCTGCTTGAGAGCATGGAGAGATGAGCTATGTTGGCACAAATTTTAGATTCTGGGTTACAAGAAAATCCTGTTGCTCCTGTTCACATACCCTGTGTCATTCACCCTGTATAAGTTCTTGGTCTAACTGAATTTTAGCACTGTATCTCTTACCATTCTAATAAAACTCAGGATAAATCTATTCACAATTCTGGTTACCAGGTCACTCTTCTAAACCTAAATAATTGACTGAACTAGAAGAGCCACAGTTGGAAAACTTTAAACATAACCAAGTGAAGCACTGACAAGAAAATGAATGAAAACAGTCATGTTATGTTGAACCCCTAACTCTGTTCCCTCATTATCACACTGGAGATTGCATAAAATGATATGGCAATTCTAAATATTTTATTCATGGCCATTTTTGTTTCAAGACCATAAACTGGACATATATATACATGAGATTTGCATCCTAGTTTTTTTTTTTCCTAATAATCATAAGTACTTCACTTCTTTGAACTTTTCTAGGAGAAGAATACAAAAATAAAAATATGATAATAAACCAAACACTTGAAATGAAAGTATTCTTTAGAGATAAAATAATGAAATTAGAAAGACCCAAAGATTACTTATTCCAGGGAGTACTGGAGGTTTGGAGAGGGGAAGGCGGAAGGCCAGGAGGGGTCTTCAGATTTCCTCCTTTATCCAGAGCTGTCTTGGTGTTCAGTTACACTTTTCAGAGGCTGGGGTTGTAGCTCAGTAGCAGAGCACTCACCTAGCATGTGTGAGGCACTGGCATAAAATAAAATAAATAAATAAACACATAAAATAAATAAATAAATAAATAGATAAATAAATAGGTAAAATAAAGGTATGATGTCCATCTACCACTAAAAAAAATTCTTAAAAAAACCCCACTTTTCAAATTTAATGGCAGTCAATGATCTAGTGCAACTTCTCAAAGAGGAAATGCTTTAACAGTGAAGAAAATGAACAGAAAAACTTCATATAATATTGTGGAGCTTCAAAACATTCTTTTTTTTTTTCTGCAAAGAAAACCCAAAGCTTTATCTAGTAGGAGTGCTCATGTATGAAACCTTACATTAGTCAGGCTGAGAAAATTACCTGGATAATTTCACTAGCAAATAAATCAGTAATCTGGAATGATTTAGCACAGGACTAATGACACTTTAGATCATTTTAAGTACAGTTAAACTTCTTAATTACAGACACTCTCGAGACTTAGAAAAATTGCCGCAATAATGGCATGTCATTAATTCTGAGGAAACACAGCTTCCTGGGTAACACCTGCCAGGTACATTCAGTTGCAGGTTAATATAGAGCCTTAGAAATTAATAGTTTCTTTCCTTTTAAGTGGCAGTGAACTATTGAAATGTCTACTCAAGCACGCTAATGTCCACAGTGGTTCATTTCAATGTTATGTAATGCTCACATTTCAGAACTCTCCAGAGGTTAAGGAAAGTCAGTACAAGTATGTTGGCCACAAAGTAGGCAGAAACTAACTCAGAACCATTCCTTCTAAAACTGGATCTTTTAAAAGAAATGAGATGTGATCATTGCAAGATCATAGAATAGAAAATAAAAGATGGCACTCCCCATATAATTTTTTAACTTTCAACTACAAACGTAGCATAAACAGCAATGTTCTTTATCCCTTCATATATGTCTGCTGGGATATGAAACATATTTATGTTAATTTTCTTTTGCTTTGATCAAATTATCCTTCAGTTTTTAAGTGTGAAAATTTTCAGATCTTCTGTCCCTTAGAGTTTAGGCAGAATTTTGCTCTCACAAGCAACCAGTGTTACATAACCCCAAGGAGATAATTGCGCCTTATGCATGTTTTTGCCATATCGACATAGTGAAAATAAGAGCTAACAGTAATTAAGTATCAACTATGTCTGCTCATAGATTCTACATTACACCAATATCATCCAAACAAAAAAAACTATATATACCATAATTATCCATGTTGTATAGCTTAAAAACTTAGGTGCAAGAGAAGAAAAAGTTTAAAAGAACCCTAATGTTATAGGGTTATAACATTATAACCATAATGTTATAGCAACTAAAACAGAGCCTAGAATCTTGCCTCTTACTCTAAACTCTCTGCCAGAAAGATTGTGATCACTAACTCTGTTTGTATTACCATGGCTAGGAAGAATAATATCATATCCCACTTGAATAATAATGCTTTGCAGTTTGCAAAGTTCCTCATATCACCTTGTCATAGTTGATTCACAAAATTTTCTAGTGAACTAGGAAGATGAGGAATCTAAGACTTCAAAAGTTTGCTGAATAGCTTATATATTTTCTTTAACTCCAAAGCCTAAATTCTTTCAAATAAATTAAATTCTTTCAAATATTATTTTCCCCTGCAGTAAAATAATAATAAGGTACACGTGTCAAATGCCAACTAGGTGACATGAAGCTTCTCTCCTCTGTCAGTAATTTACACTTTAAAATATTAACATTCTTTTAACATTTTATACCTACAATAATGTTTGTGCATCCACAATTGTCTCAGCTTTTATTTTTATTTTGTAATGGATTATCATTGTTATTATTATTATTATTAGTAGTAGTAGTAGTAGTAGTAGTAGTAGTAGTAGTAGTATCAGGGATTAAACCCAGGGGTACTCCATGCCCCTCCCCCTCTTTTTAAAATTTTGAGACAGAGTCTAGCTGAAGTTGCTTAGGGCCTTGCAAAATTGCTGAGGGTGGCTTTGGATTTGCAATCCTCCTGCTTCAGCCTCTCAAATTGCTGGGATTATAGGCGAGCACCACCTAGCTTGGCTTTTAATTTAAATTTTTTTTTCTGTCATGCTCTTTGCCCTCTATCTATAAACATCCATTCAGAAGTCTATAGATGAATTCTCTTTTAGTTTAATTTTAAGTTGTCAATGGACCTTTATTTTATTTATTTTATGTGGTGCTAAGAATTGAACCCAGTGCCTCGCACAGGCTAGGCAAGTGCTGTTCCATTGAGCTACAGCCCCAGCCCGAATTCTTTATTCTTTTCTTGCTATTGTAAATATTATCAGCCTACTAAAAGATCTCTTCATTACCCATCTGAAGTACTGCAGTTTCCTAATCAATCTTAATTCCTTTAATTTTATTTATTTTATTGCTTTTATACTTTTCCCTCAGTTATATATGTTCTTGAGCAAAATAACTTATCTTGCAAATTCTGCTTTTCTCCCTATAATTAAAGCATTTTTGTTCCAAAAACTGCAAAAGTTTCTTAAAATTCTGACACTGTCTGATTCTTAAAGCACTCTTTTTACAAAATCATCTCCTTGCTTAACATTCCATTTTTCCCCATTACCTACATTATAAACTCCAATAGTTTTAAACTTAATGAAATGTTCTGCTTTAAATGTCTCCCAACGTATCTTTCCAGTATTCTATCCTTTTGTTTTAATCATGCTCCATGAATGGCAAGTTGGTGCCAGGCTTCAGACCATGTTCTTTCCACTCCCATGATTTTTTTCAAGTAAGTCTTGAAACCTTTCCCAATAGAGAGTTCCAGGAGCCCATGACAAATAGGATAGTACAATCTGAGACATTAAAATAAGCATGTTCACAGTACTTAGAAGATTAAAAAAAAAAAAAGAACAGAATCAAGAATGGAAAATATTGAGGATTTGAAGAAGAATCAAGTAGAATTTCTAAAATGAAAAACTAAGTAGACAGATTAAAGTAAATACTAAACACAGATAAGAGATATTTTATATATTTATATAATTTATTATATATTTTCTTTTACTCCATGTAAATTTACTTCAGTAAACTAGAAGATTTATTTGGGGAAATCGTCTAAAATGCAAAACAGAGATAAAGAAGCAGAAAGCTTGAAAGAACATTTAGAAGATATGAAAGCCAGATTGAGCAATTACATTTACACCTCTAATTAGACTTAAATGAATCGAAGGAGGTTAGAAGGTAATCTCAAAGAAAGAATGGCCAAAAGTATTTTGTAATTTTAATAAAAAGCTCAAAGATTAAAGAATTACTTATTTAAAATCTGTTGTAAAAAGTAAGATAAATCTACTTCAATATAGATTCTCATGTAATTGCAGAATATAAAAGAAATAGAAAATATGAAATAGATTTTTTTGAAAAGATAGATTACCTTCATAAGAGTGGATTAGATGGATGTAAGGGCAATCTGGCTGTGACATCTGTCATCCCATTGATCATCAGGGTTGATTTGGCTGATCTGGCTGGCTAGGCAGGTGTCCCCTTCCTCCCTCACAGTTCCATGTGCATGTCTCCCTGAAAGCTGAACACTCAGTTGAAGAAGAGGACCATTCTTAGGTCAAGAGTATACAGGTGGCTGTGCTCCCCTGCTAGAACCTCCAAACAAGCTCTCAAGAGTAGATGAAATGTTCAACATCATTATCAATTAGGGAAATGAACATCAAAACTTCACTGAGATTTCAACTCACAACAGTCAGATTGGCAGCCATCAAGAATACAAATAATAAGAAATGTTGGTGAGCAAATGGGGGAAAAGCAATAATTTTACACTATTGGCAGTATTGAAAATTAGTACAGCCACTATGAAAATCAGTGTGGAGACTCCATAAAAGACTAGACATGGGATCAGCATATGACCAAGGTTTACCATTCTTCCATATTTATCCTATAGAATTAAAGTCATTATAGTATAGTTGCACACACTTCCCATATTGGTAGTAGCACAATTTATAATAGCTAAACTATGGAGACTTTGTAAGTGTCCATCAACAGATGAATGGCTAAAGAAAATGTGATATGTATACACAATGCAATCTTATTCAGACTTGAAGAATAAAATTGTTTCATTTGCATGAAAATGGGTGAAACTTAAGACTGTATATTAACTGAAATAAGTCAAACTCAGAATGTCAAGGGTTGTATGTTTTATTTCATATGTGGAAGCTAGAGAGGAAAAAGGAAAAGAAAGAAGGGGGAGCAGATATCTCATGAAAAATCAAAGGGATATCAGTAAAGGAAAGGGACTAGGGAGTGGGAGGTGGAGAAGAAGAAGGAAAGTGATGGAGAGTGATATTGGCCAAATTATATTATTATACTGTGTGCATACGCAAATACGTAACAATAAATTTTGTCATTATGTACCATTAAAAATAACTGACCAATACAGACTGTCATAATTTTTTTTTTAAAAAAAAGAGTGGATTAGAGTGACAGCAGATATATCTGTAACAATAGATGCTATAATACAAAAGAAAAACATCTTCAGTCAACCTAGAATTCTATATCCTACTGGGTTCCCCATTATCTACATTATAAATACCCTACTAAGTTCTTTGCAAGAATAAAACCAAATAAATACCTCTTTAGGAAATAATAAAATTACATGAAATCATGCTTGTGTCTGGAAATCAAGAATCTAGAATGCATTTTTACCTTTAAGGAATTTATACAATGTGAGAAAGGATGATGCATTCAGTTTTCCGCTTATTTTCACTAACTTATGACTTTATATTAGGTATATTAATACTATTCTTTTTCAACTATTTTTTTGATTGATATATGTAAAACCTATCCTTGAGCTGGGGTGTAGTTCAGTGGTACAGCATTTGCCTGGCATATGCAAGGGCTTAGGTTCAATCACTAGCACTATACACACACACACACACACACACACACACACACACACACCAGCCTTGATCATACTTCTTCGGATTCAAAGATTCTCTCTCACAAGTCATGTGTTAGTCAGCCTCTGGTATCATGGAAAAATACCTGAGATAATCAATTTATGGAAGTTTTATTTGGGCTAATAGTTTCATTCCATGATCAGTTGACTCCATGGATTTTAGGCCTGTGGCAAGGCAAAACATCATGGCAGAGAGTACATGGTGGAGCAAAGCTGCTCATCTCCTGTTAGCTGGGAAGCACAGAGGAAAGCCAGGGAAAAGATAGTGCCTTCAAGGACACACTCCCAAGGACATACTTCCTCCAACCAGGCCCTACTACCTAAATTTCCACTGCCTCCTAACAGCCCACCAAATTATGAATTCATCAATGGATTAATCCATTGATGAGGTTAGCACTCTCATGATCCAATCATCTTCCAAATGCCCCAAATCTGGTGGCTGCTGCCTTGGGGACCAAGCCTTCAACACATGAGCTTTGAGGCAACATTTCAGCTCTAAACCATAACAGATTGGCTGCCTAATATCATTTCAATGAGGAGTCGGTAAAATTTTCTCTAACTATTTTGCATAGTCTATAAGCATTCATATATGAATGTTCATATATGAACCACATATGATTTCTGTTGCATATTCTTCTTTAGTGATTTTTCATCCTTTTTAAAATGTCTGAACCATCACGTGATATATAGAAACGCAATAGGCAGGATTTTCCTGAAACTTCTTTTGCTGACCCCTGATCTAAACTCTGTACTTGTTCTCCAATAGCCTGTCTTCTGAAAGAGTTTCTTCTAAATACTATACTTCAGAGCCCCATATTCTGATGCGTTTAACAGAATAAAATATGTTCACCACAAATGATAACAGAATATATGTGTACACTTATGTATATATACATATACTGTTTTAGTCAGGCTTTTTTTGCTTCCTGACTAAAAGACCCAACAAGGACAATTTTAGAGGAGGAAAGTTTATTTGGGGGCTCACAGTGGTCTCAGTCCATAGAAGGCTGGCTCTGATCCTTGAGGCTTGAGGATGAGGCTGAACATCATGGCAGAAGAGTGTGATGGAGAAAAATGGCTCAGGACATTAACAGGGAGAAGAGTGAAATTTCACACACCAGATACAAAATATATACCCTAAAGGCGCACCTCTGATGCTCACCTCCTCCAGTCACACTCTACCCACTTTAGTTACCACTCAGTAACCCAGTGATTGGGTTAAGGCTCTCATCACATTTAACATCCAAACCATAACATATACATACAGTTCCTACTAGACTGTACCAAATGTTGTAAGTTGGTGTGGGGACAAGAGGCAGTTGTTGGCCATTGGGATTCAGAAAACAGTTCCTCTCTAACAGAACTATAATTTAAAAGTGAAGTAGTCAACTGGAGCCTTTATCAGTTCATACTTATTGTTGGAACTCTGTTCATATTTGTGTCTGTAAAAACTAATAGGGTTCACTTCCTAAATGTGAACAATTCAGTTTAACATTGACATTTAACAAATATCCTGAGCAAATCAAACACTGGTTTAATTGCCAGAGTTACATGTTAGTCAGTTTTCCATCACTGTGATGAAATAATGGAGACAAACAACTTAAAAGAGGAAAAATGTATTTTAGCTCACAGTTTTGAAGGTTTAGCCCATGGTCATTTGGCCCATGGGCTTTTGGGTCTGTGCTGAGGCAGTACATCATGATGGGAGTATTTAGCAGAGGAAAATACTCACCTCATGGCAGCCAGGAAGGAGAAAGAGAGAGAGAGAGAGAGAGAGAGAGAGAGGTGCAGAGAGAAACAGAGACACAGAGAGATGGAGAGACAGAGAAAGAGGGAGGAAGGGTCCAGATCACAATATCTCCTTTAAGCGCACACCCTCAATGACTTAACTTTCTTCTACTAGGTCCCATCTCCTCCCAAAGTGCCAAAGGCTGGTGACCAAAGCACCAAATGCTGGGGGGACACTTATCAAAAACATAACATTCTATTCCTGACTTTCATCAGCTCACATTTATCTCATAATACCAAATGCATTTAGTCCCTCCCCAAAAGTCCTCAAAGTGTTCATTGTAAAGCAAGTCTCAAAAGTTCAAGTCTGAATTCTTCTCTGGGACTCAAGGCAAACTCAGCTATGAGCTCTTATAGAAATCAAAAGAACAATTTACATAATTCCAAGATAAAATGCGCTAGGGTAAGCATTCCCATTCCAAAAGGGAGAAATGGGAAAACAAAGCAAGGATCAGAGCAAAAAAAGACCAAACCCAGAAGACAAAACATTAAATCCCAAGCCTCCATGTTTGGTATCTGGGACACAATGTGGCAGAAGATGTGTTCCAAAGACTTGGGCAACCCTACCTCTATGGCCCTGCTGGTTGCAGCTGACGGGGCCATTCTCTTGGGATGGCTCTGCTTTCTGCTTTCTGTCCACAGCTTCCTTCAACAGGTGTTCCATAGTCCTGGCATCTCTAACTTACTGGGTTCTTCACTAAAGTTTCAAGGTTCACTTCTGTAGCTTCATCCTGTTAAGGTCTACTTTTAGGGACTCTGATCCTGCCACACACTGACTGCTCCTAGAATTTCCTTTGGAATCTCATGGGAGGCCTCCATGACCCCATAACTCTTGCATCTGTATGTATGTGATACCAGCTTCACATGAATGATGCCAAGGTGTGCCAGTGGTGTGAACTGTAACCACAGATACTGTCATCTCTGAGTGCCTTAATGGTAGAACACAGGGAAAGGAATTCTGGGAAAACAATTCCTTCAATTGCCTTGTGTGACCCAGAGCCCCTGGACTCTCTTCTCAAGTGTAAGTCCCTGAAACAAGTTTAGATTTTTACAGATTTGAACCTGCCATGGGGGTGGGGGGGCTTACCAATTCCCAAGCTACCCTCAATGCCTCTTTCTTGTTGTCTCAATGCAAGGTTTCCTTTTAACGGCCCAATCTCTACCCAATTTGGTGGTAACTTGAGACACACCTTTTCTTTTCTTTAAACATGCTGTGAAGTTTTAACTCTGTTCACTCTGTTTTCTGTTCCTCATTCTTATTATAAGCTGAGCTAAAATCAGCCAGCAATACCCATGACACTTCCCGACCACTTTGCTGCCTTAGAATTTCCTTTGCCAGAGAAACTCGTCTGCTACCTTTAAGCTCAGCCTCCCACAAAATCTCAGGAAATGGACAAAAGGAAGCCAGATGCTTTGCCACAATGTTATATAGGCAGCCTCTAGGCCAACTCTCCATAGGGCCCTTATTTCTATCTGAAACCTTAGGAGTGTGAACATTACCGTCTGCATTTCTACCAGTGTTCTGGTGTTCCGAGTCCTCACTAGAATTGCCTGTTAGGCTTCACTTACAGCATTCTAGACTTTTTCTAACCTGCTTCTCTAAACTTTTCTAAATTCCCTCTACAATTCCAAACACTTTCTGAACCACATTGTCAATTTCAGTCACAACTCCATTTCTTGGTACCGATCTTCTGTGCTAGTCAGCTTTCCCACACTGTGACAAAATACCTGAGGTAATTACAAGAAGGAAATGTCTATTCTGGCTCATGGTTTCAGAGTCTCCAGTCCAAGGGTGCTTGGTCCCATCACTTTGGGACTGTGGTGGCACATGCATCATGGAGGAAATATTGTGCAGAGAAGATGTGTTTGCCTCATGGTGGTCAGGAAACAGAGAAGAAGGAAAAGCTGAAGTCCCAATATCCCCTTCCAGGGCACACACACAGTGACCTCACTTCCTTTCACTAGGCCCCACCTTCTAAAGCTTCCTTCACCCCCAATAGCACCACAGGCTAGGAACCAGGTCTTTAACATAGCCTCCCTTGGGGGACACTTACTCAAACCACAGCATGTTGCAAATAAGTAATAAAATAATCACTTCCTTATAGAACTGCAGAATTTACAAAGAAGAGAATTTAGGTGCATTTGTCCAAGAATAGCAGTGTAAGAACATGATCATCAATTCTAAACCTTTGCCTAATAAGAGGAGGTCACAGACAAAGTCTACAGATTGATCCTCAGCAGTTACTATATGCCACTTGAGAACACGACACTTCTGCCATATAGAAAAATATTAGGCTATTTCATGAGTGTATTTTCTTTTAATTATAAGTTTTCAGTCACACAGAATTTCAAATATATCTGCCATTTCTTCCAAGTTCTTATTTATTTAGATATACCCTTGTCCTCTTTACTGTGATTAGGGAGGGTTTATATTAAAGGGTATTCTAAGACATTCATGCTTTCTTGGGGAGTGTGGCGCTTTCTCTCTTTCTGTTGGGTGGAGGAGGTGGGGGTGGGAATGCATACTCATGTTGGTAGAGGGAGAGGGATGAGAAGATCTCTCTTAACAAACAAGGAAACCGCTTTGCTTTCTTGATCTTTTAAACAATGGAGAGATCCTTGTGAATTCTGTTCTGCTCCCAATCATCAATTACCTCACTCAATCAAAACCCCAACTTCCAGCTCCCTGCTTAGCCAGCGCCGCACGACATAACTCCAGCCATCTCCGCAATGAAGCCACAGCATTAACAGAATGTATCAAGTTGCTTGTGACGCTTCATCCACCGTAATCAGAAAAAGAAGTCAAGCGGGCACATTTATCATGGTGACCGCGGAGTTTGTAGGTGAGACGCTCCGAAGGGAGAAGATACCTTTGATTAAGTTAAGACAAACTATAATGGATGAGAGTTCTGCTCAGGTCCAATAAATCACCAAAGCCTTTGTAGGCTAGCTGAGACAGGAATCATTGGTAAATTAAAACTTGCTGGAGTGGCTATGCTGATGGCTTTAATGTGGCTTCTGTCTAGACAACTGTGCAAAGGAAACAGAGGGAGGAAGTCAAAATGGTCTTGAGAGGATATTTGTAATTGATGACAACAAAATGTATTACCCCTTGGATTTAGGCAGGGCTATCCTTTAATGCACCTTGGTCCCTTTTAACTGTGGGATATAGTGAAATGTCACCTGGCTCAATGCTAGCGCCCCATCTGGCCACCTGAAAAGGCAGTAGTGTTGTGACTGCTGTGTATGTGGATCAGCATCTCTTAAAAGGGATTGGAAGTCAGAAGGTGGCATTTGAAATAAGAAAGTAGAGGCCTTTTTTGTTTTGGGTTTCTCAGTGTCTATAAATTTTTGGATTTCTTCCCCCCCCCCCCCGTGGGATTCTTAAGCCATGAATAAAATATGAGTATGTTCTATTTCTTTTTCCTTAATGAGAGATTGCCCTGGATGGTAGGACATTCCCTGCACAAAGAAAGCCACGCACTGGATTTATTAACTCTTAGCAAATGTTTGTTCGATGCCGAGTAATGAGGAGGTTTGCCGGTGCAGCAAGATAAAAGGCATCCCCACTTTGTGTTTATCCTCTGGGTAATGAAAAAACAAATTGGCGATTTTGTATTTTTCATGTTGGAAATTCATAAGGTCACCCGGGGAAAACAGAGAAGGTTAACTGGCATGCACACTTGCCTGTAAGCAGGGTGTCAGGAGAGAAAGGTCACAAATGGATGAAATATCCCAAGCCATAACCAGTGCCCCTGCAAATGGAAGGCCTGAGGAAAAGAAATTGCATTTAATGAAAGCAGAGCCCTGGGAATTGCACTGACTGGCAAGCAATGAATCCTGTGTTTTCAGCATGCATATGTTGAGAACACCTTTCAGAAAGCCAGTTGAATAAGGTCTCTCTTATGGAAGCCCTTCCATTTCTCCCACTCTGTCGAACTTTTTTTTCCTCCTTTATCCCTTTGCATTTTGTTCCTCCACTCTGTTTCCTTTTCCATCTCTCACTGCAAAGAAAAGCTACTTGCTAAGAGTCAAAGAAGCCTGGGGAACCTGAAGCAATAGGCCTGGGAAGATTGATAATCTATGCAGAGTTCAGAGCACGCAGACCCGCCTAAGCTTGGGTTGCTGACTTTTCTTGACGTGGAATAACACTGGTCCTTTCTTTCCTTAGTTAGACACTAACTCATGAGGAATTGGAGAAATGGGATTTCCTGGGACTTTGCTGAGTATTTTAGTCGAATATTTGCTGTGAAGTTACACTGGTCATTCCCTCTGGATGCATAAAACAGTTTAGTTAAGGATTCTGTTAAGTTAAGAGGGCAAATGTCAGGGTCGTTCCCTTGCCAGCAATCTTATTTCTCCATTCTGGAGAAAATTGCTTTTCTTTATCCCTTTAGGAATCCCTGTTCTGTTCCACATCCGTCTCGATTGGTTCGAACGTGAAAGAAAACTCTTCTGATTGCCTTTCTAGACCACGAAATGATCACGGTCTTTGATGGTGGCGATAGACAGGTGATGTTTGTCACCTGGAAAACCGAAAGAAGAATGAGAGAAACAATGTAAGAAGAGGGAAGGGGCAGAGAGAAAGGCTGGGAAGAGAAATAGAAGATGGTAGCAGTAGAGGATCGGTTGATGAGAAGGAAGAGAACGCTAGGAGAGGAAGAGACTGGTTAGAATCAAGCTGGAAAGCAAAGCTCCTTCCAAATAGGGAGGAAACGTCTGGAAAGAAATAAGTTCATTCAGATGATGATGATGATGTTGGATTGCAATTATTCCTCGTTCTTCTATCTTAGACAAGTGGAAAATTACAGGATTCTGACTGGAAAAGTACAAGCTTCTTCTCTTCTTCTGCATCTGGAAGAAAGAGAAGTCCAGGGAGTGCTCAGAGGCAAAGGCATCATCGTGTACCTGGTAAGACCTCAACTTGGACACTGTGAAGAAAGCTATGGGTCACAGCCTTTCTGAGTTGGAGGGGACCATTGACATCAGTGAAATCTAACTTTCTCATTTTGCAGATGAGAAAATCAAGGTCCAGACTAATTTAAAGTGAAGACAGCTTGTTAGAGTGAGACAGCGGGGAGCTGAACCCCATTATCTTTCTCTCTGTTGTGTAACTTCTACAGCTGCTCCTAGAGCTGACCATTTATTTCTCATTGCAGGTGGCTGGTCCCTGACAGAGCACTGGGCTTCCGCCACCTGCTCACCCCTCACAGCTCTGAGGCAAGAAACAATAGGGGCCACTAAAGGTTTCCGAGCAGGGAGGGATGTAACAAAACTGGGCTGGCGGAGGATCATTCTAGCAGCTGAGTGTGGTGAGCAGGTGTAGCATACAGAAATCACAGCACCATAAGGCCCTGACAAAGTACCTGTGTGACCTTGGACAAACCCATTAAGCCCAACATCCAGTTTTCTTACATAGAGAATGACAGCATTGTGTGGTCCACCTCTAACATTTTATGATTCTGAACCACCCCTTCCCACAGTCGCGGCAGTTAACATTACTTAATTGCACCAGCTGACAGGCTGTGACATGCCCATGGTTTATTTCACTCAATGTTAGCCACACAGGCCCCGAGGTAAATTGGCTACTCTGCAAACGAATCCCTGAAAAATGGCAACTCTAGCAGCTTGCCAGAGCCTGGACCCTGGGCTCCAAAAGGGGAAAAGACAGGACAGTCTATGTAACTCCAGTCTCTTTGATTAATAGATATTATTCAAGGCAATAGCCATAAAATACAAAGAATTTACACAGTGAGAGATGCTTCACCAGTTTCCCCAACCTTAGCCAGCTAATAGGAATAGAATCCCAGGGGTCTGGCTGAAGTCGTTCAGTATCTAATTGAAGGCAAAGAAATAACAGTCAGTTAATTCTGTCACCGATGACATTGTCATTATAAAGAAAACCTAACTCCTTAATAGTTTCAAATCAGTTGTTCTCTTATTTTATGGTTTAAAAGGTGTCATTTCAAAGAAAAGGTCATCTCTTGGCAGAATTTACCCTTTAAAATCAGATTGATAATAGCCCATTATATGGAGAAAGGGGTCAATAATGAGAATCTGGGAAATAGTTAGCTCTTGTCATATATGAAGATAGAAGAGCCCTCTGAAGAGAAAAATGGTATAGCATGGAAAATGTTCTAATATTCTCAGAAATGTGTGGGCTCATGTTCATAAAGCATTCTCTGAGTCTTGAAAAAAAGGTTTAGTTGCAAATGCTAAATTAACAAATAGCTCTGGGATGTTATTAAAGACAAGGGAAAGCTAAACCAGGATTTATCGTTGATTAATCAAACTTTACACCCACAACTGATAGAAAGAGGAGCAGAAATGATGCCAAGGGAAATAGATTTGTCTGGGGAAAAAAGAACTAGGTAAATATGGATAGTGTATCTGCTTAGAACTACTGTTGTCTGTGTCTCTGACAAACTAATGAGACCTAAGAAAGACATGGGGCTGGGACTGCTGTGTTGGTCTTTGCTGGATTTTTTTTTTTCTTCTTGAAAGGTTTCCAAGTCAAATCAGGGAATTAGTCATTGCCCAAAAGTAGGGCTTTAATTTTTATTACCATTCATTACAAATCTATACATCTTTATTGATTCTTTGATAAGAAGCTTTGTCTTCTTGGGTGTTATGTAGCAATGTCGAGATGAGTCTAAAAATCCAACTGCACAGGAAGCAAACTCTGTCAGGGTGACCAGGGGGAACCCAAAACAGGAAATTAAAAAACAAAAAGAAGTATTAATTCTCATAAGAACTGTTCATTCTGGCTTCTATGTGCCAGGCTCTATCCTGTCAACATATAGGTCTGTATTTGAGTTTTTAGAGGTTTTCTTTGACTATTGTATTGAATGAGGTCATCAAGCAAATTCTTTCTCTTAACTTATTGGAAGTTATATATTTGGTTAATAAAGAGAAAAGCAATGCACTTTTAGTCTCTGTTCTAATTTCTGTTAGTCCTATAAACATAAATCTATTTGCCTTAGCACAATTTTTTTAAAGTTTCATGACTCTGCATTTTTTAAATCAAGTTATTAGCAATGTTACACTTTTGTCATCTTTCCACTTTGCCTGTCCCTATTTTTTTTAGATGTAGGATGTAAAAGTACCTTTGTATTTTTGAGGCTGATAACATTTGCATTTTGTTCTCTAATTATAGTGAAATCTTTGCAATTCATTTAAGTGTTAGAAGTGTTTAAAGCATTTGCTGTGTTATGAAATAATCTATGTAAATACAGTTTACTGAAGGTCCAGTGCTGTACTCTGATCCCATTTCTTGCTCAATGTTTTTCTGTGCTTCTCGTAAATAGAATGCTTCCAGGAACAAGGTCAAAAGATATTTTGTTCTTACACTTTACCAACATCTAATTTGTTTTATATTTGAGATACAATATTTTTGCTTTCTTGTTGGAATTTTTAACGGTCTTCTGACTCAAAAGAAGAAAATGTAATTGATATAGTCCTAATCATTCTAATTGGTCTTTGAAATCCAGTCTCTTCTTCCTGAAGACATACCAATTGGGTGGTAACTACTTTTGGCTTTGTATTAACCAATTCTTTTATATTTTTATTTATATTTTATTATTTTTGCCCTTTAGACAGTGATCATCCTCATCATTTTTTTCACTGGACTCTTATTTAGCTTCCCCATTTTTCATATCCTACATCTTCATATTTCCAGCTTTTCACCTTTGTTTTGCTGGAGTACATCCTCAAATAACTAATTGAAACAAGGAGATAAACATTCTCGGCCCCCACACATCAGAAAGTGTTGTGCCTCTGCTCACATTTTCTTATTAGTTTCATTAGGTATAGAGTTCTAGGATCCAAAATCATTTTCTTAGAATTGTGAGGGCTCTATTTAATTAGTTTCTAGCTTTATTATTAGAGGTGAGATGTTTGATATTGACCTACTTTTATTCTTCTGTATGCTACTCCCCACCCCCCTTTTTGGCAAGTTTTGTGATCTCTTCATCTTTGGATTAAAGAAAGTTTATATCTTGGAATTAGAAATTATAGAATGATATTTCTTGCTGTAGGTTCAGTGCTAGAAATTTTTGTTCATATTTCTTTATTTTTTTTTGTATTTGAATTTTTTATTGCATATAATCTACTTAGAGAAGTAGATTATATGCAATAAAAATGAGAAAAATGATGAAGTCATAAGAGTATATTTAATATTACTTGACAAGCTGAAGCTGTCCTTGTCACCAGCAGTAAAAGCAGGAGGAAGAATGACCAGCAAGCCAGAAGTCCTGATCTTGGTCTATTACAATCCTCTGCCAAGGCAACCAG
Source organism: Marmota marmota marmota (assembly GCF_001458135.2). NCBI lineage: Eukaryota > Metazoa > Chordata > Mammalia > Rodentia > Sciuridae > Marmota > Marmota marmota. The sequence continues at coordinate 13,439,337 of NW_025999853.1, read as the reverse complement.
TATCCTGGTAAATAACAGGAAGTGTCAGCTTTTCTGTTTCTATATTTTATAGAAATAAAATCATTATTTTTTTCACTAATTTTATTCTACTTATATTTTTCATCCTTTTTTCTCAATCGCCTGGATTCTAGACCTGCTGGATTGATGATTTTGTATCTATTATCTGTTCTCTTACAGTTTTCTGTTTTTAAAAGCTATATGTACTGAGACATATCCTCAAGTTATCTTCTAACGTTTCATTTTTTTGGCCATTTTGTTTTAAATTTCTTTGAACTTTTTTGTTCTCTGTTTTATTTTTAATATCTATATATTGATATTAATCTGGGTTGCTGTCACAATAGGCCCTGTGATGGTTTTAGATATGTGGTGTACCTCAAAAGCTCATGCAAGAATATTCAGAAGTGAAATGATTGGATTATGAGAATTGTAACCTAATCATTGAATTATTCCACTGATGGATGGATTAAGTGGGAGATAACTGCAGGCGGGTAGAATATGACTGGAGGTACGTTACTGAGTGCAACTTTGGAGTATAAATTTTGTCCCTTGTAAGCAGAGCTCTCTCTGTTCTTGTTGCCATGTCCTGAGGCGAGTTCCTCTGTCATGTCCCTTCTGCCATGATGTTCTGCCTCGCTCACTTGGGGTCCAGAGCTATGAGAGTCTGCCAACCAGGGACTGAACCTCTGAACCTCTGAGCCAAAATAAACTTTTCCTCCTCTACATTGTCCTTATCAGGTCTTTTTGTCACAGCCACAAAAAAGATAACTAAAATAGAGTGACTTTTGTAATATTAAACTTTATTTCACAGCTGTATAGTTTGTGGGTGGTGGGTAGGGTGACTGCTCTACCGGAAACCAGTCAGGAACTCAAGTCCCCTCCATCTCACCAATGTGTCAGCTCTTGGAGGTTGTTCTCATCTGCATGGTCAACACTGGGTCACAGCCAGGCCACACATTGCTTCCTCTCACATTAATGGAACAGAATTTAGTCACATGCCACAGTGCTTTAAAGGAACCTGGAAAACACATGGTCTAGTTTTGTACCGTCAGGAAGAAGCATGAAATGGATTTAGGAAGGAAAACAGATCTGTCACACCACCCAGAACTTGTATTATTGGTAAGACATCTTCTCAAATTCCTTGGGAAAAAAAAGTAGAATGTTGACATTTTTTTTCTTTTTCTATTTTCTCTCTTTTTCCTCTCCTACTCTCATTCCTCCTCCCGCTCCTCATTCTCTCTCTCTCCCTCCCTCCCTCCCTTCCTCTTTCCCTTATTTTCTTTCTGTTTTTTACCTATTTTCTGAATCACCTGTTTTTCCCTGAGATCATAATTTTTGGACTGGGCTGTTCTCTCACTTCATACTGGGACTTCCTCTAAAAGTGAACCTCACTTTTCTGTTCACATGATTAAAGATGAAGAAAGACGGCTGTTGACTGGAAGACTATGTATGGCTAGGATACTTACAGGAAGCCTCTTCCTCAGTGTGAGTGCACAAGGCACTGGCTATTATGGGCTGCCCAAATGTAAGAATGACAAGAATGATAAATTATTTACTCTGAAATAACAGCAGCCAGAATAGCTATTTTTTCCCTCTCTCTACAGTACCAAAACCACCAAGAATCCAATGGCTTACAACAAACAAAATCATCACAGTCTACCATGCGTCAGCTTAGGTTCTCTATGTTATGTTTCCATTTTTTGCTTTTTTTTTTTTTTTTTTTTTT